>NC_043709.1:18273028-18319051 GCF_006229205.1 Suricata suricatta | reverse complement strand
AGGAAAGTAGATGGACCTTGAGGGTGTCATGCTAAGTGAAATAAGCCAGGCAGAGAAGGACAGAAACCATGTTTGCACTCATAGGTCTAACAGGAAAACAGGAGAAACCTAATGGAGGACCAGGGGGAGGGGAAGAGGGAAACAGACTTGGGGAGAGAGAGGGATGCAAAACTTGAGAGACTATTGAATGCTGAAAATGAACTGAGGGTTGAAGGGAAAAGGGGAGGGGGGAAAACAGGTGGTGGTGATGGTGGAGGGCACTTGTGGGGAAGAGCACTGGGTGTTGTATGGAAATCAATTTGACAATAAACTATTAAAAAATAAAAATTAAAATTAAAAATTAAAAAACTTAAAAAATAAATTCTGCAAAACTCGAAAAAAAAGAAATAAAGCCTGTGTTTATATACACATTGGCATTAGACTATTCATTCAGTCATTTATCCAGCAAACATTTATTGAGTGTCCACTATCTGATGAATACTGTGCGAGACACATTATATAAAATGGAGAAGACACAGCCTCTCCCCCTCTCAAGAGTGAAGATAAGAAGAAACCTTTTACAACTGGTTGTCATAGAACAAACCAAATGCGGTGTTGATGACATAACAAAGTTCAATGGCACTCTTGTGAGTGGAAGCTTTCTGTGTGTCTGAGATGCATGTGGGGGTGGGTAGGTGTGGGTGTAAATGTGCCTATTGAGAAGGGGAATTTTAGATTAGGCCCTGATGATGATTATGATACACCTGGCACAGGGCACCGTGTAAGCAAAGGCACCTGGGCAGAGCAGTTGGGTTCATGATATGAGCTGCCAAGTGCATCTACAACACCTGAAAGCCACATGGTCTTGAGGAGGTCTGAGTGTGGAGAATGGTTGTAGGTAAAGCAGTAGGAATTGAGGCTAGAAATGTAGGTTGGCCCAGATCATTCATTCGTTCATTCATTTTCTCATTCATTTAACAATGACTTTTGAGGACCTACTAGGTACTTGGAACCTGTGTATGTTGTTAAGGATGCAGTAGTAAGCAAAAATGGACACAATCCCTGCCCACATGGAGCTTTTAGTCCAGTGTGAGAAGAATAATTGACTGCTGTGCTAACTTAGGAATTTATCAATTTTTGTGAACTGGAAATAAGATCTTTTCAGAATTGGTGATCAGATCTGTGTTTTGGAAACTCACATCTGGAGATCATGTGGAGGGCAGATGAGAAGGGACATTACTTGTGAGTCTGGTGCAATGGTCTCAGAGAGGGATGCTGAGGAGGGAAATTAGGGAATGTTGGAACTCAATCATTTATGACCGTTTTATTCATTTAGGAAATACTTTTCAAGAGGCGGCAGAGCATAACAGTTAACCTGGGCTTTGGAGCTCCATCTGGGTTCTGCCATTGATTATCTGGGGGAACCTGAAAAGTTATTTCATTTCTGTGTCCAGGATTTTAATCTATAAAACCGACATAACATTATCAATGCCTACCTCGGCTGGCTTCAATAGTGTGCCCCCAAATTCACGTCTACCTGAAACTTCATGATGTAACATTATTTGGAAATAGGATCTAGGCAGATGCAATTGGTTACATTAAGGTCATATTGGAGTTAGGTGAGTCATAACCCAATGGCTGGTGGTGTTCTTATAAGAAAACAGACAGGCAACACCATGTCATGATGGAAGCAAGACTGAGTGAAGCAGCTAGAAGCCACAGATGCCAGGCATAGCCCACCACCACCAGAAGCTGGAGGAGGCAAGGAAGTATCCTCTCCTATTGATTGCAGAGGGAGTATAGCTCCACCAGTTCCTTGTGGACTTGAGAACTGTGAGAGAATACATTTTTGTTGCTTTAAGCCACCCAGTTAATTTGTGGTAATTTGTTATAGCAACCACAGAAAACTAATGCATAGGTTGTGGTGAAGATTAAATGTGTTAATACATGTAAAATGATTAGAACAATGGCTGTTATGTAGTATGTGCTTAATAAAATATCAGCCATTATCATTATGTGCTTGGCTCTATTCTATGACGGTCCCCTGGCTGGACTTATTTGATTGGGGAAGAGGTCCCAATGAACCAGTTGTTGATAATTATATGTGACTAGGTGCTTGGGTAGGTAAAAGTGACATATGACAATACCCTTATCAAGAAAGCCTCTCTGAAGATATGGTCCATTTTCCAGGCACTCTATTTTTTTAAAAGTAGAACCCACACTCTCTGTCATTCACTCAATACACTTCTGTACCCTTTTGGTCACAAAGGCTCCTATTTTCTCTTGCATTCACCTAGGAAAGTAACTGAATTAGTTTGCTGGGGCTGCCATAACAAAATAGCACAGACTGGGTGGCTTACCCAGAAATTTGTTTTCTTATAGTTCTGGAGGCTAGAAGTCCAAAATCAAGGTGTTAACATTTTTGGTTTCTCCTGAGGCCTAGGCTTGACAATGGCCACCTATTCACTGTGTCCTCACATGATGTTTTGCGCATGTGTGTCCTTGGTGTCTTTTTTTGTGTGCCCAAATTTCCTCTTATAAGGATACCAGTTAGATTGGATTAGTGCCTACCCTAAAATGGCCTCACTTTAACTTAATCACTCCTCAAAAGGCTCCTATCATTAAATACAGTCAGTCTGAGGTACTGGGGGTTAAGAGTTCAACATATGAAATTTGAGGAGACACAATTATGTTTCTAACAGTAGCCCAGGGCAGGTCAAGTTCTAAGGTTCAGTCATTGGTGAGAAGCTGTTTGCTTATCTTATGGAGTTCCTATGGCTCAGAAAGACCCAGGTCAAAGATTTCATGTCTTCTGTCTGGAGTGGCAGGAAGTGGAGTGTGAGACAGGGAGGGGGCCTGGTGTGGTTTCTGGTGGGGATGTGGGGGGACACCAGGACACTGTGTAAGAGATGGGACCCTTGTTATAATTGCCTGTTTCTATGTGTGCATGTCCTCTAGACTTATTTTCTGGAGGGCAGGGACCATTTCTATCTTGTTCATCTTTGAATTTCCCAATGGCTGGCGCATAGTTGGCATATTTGTGGAATGAATGATTCACTTTTGTAGACTTTTCCCTATGCGAAAGCTACTTTCCATGTAATGAAAGCAAATTCTTTCTGGCTCTAGAAACCTTGAACATCCTACAGTCTTGATCTTAAAGAGGTCTTGTCTTATTTTTTCTCTTTGGAGATGTTTGATGCTAACAGATGTAGGCACCGTTGTAGGTTTACCATGCTCCAGGCAGCATGCGAAACGCTTTGCAAATATCTCAGTCAGTTCCCATGGCAACCCTGTAAGGTGGGTGCTACTTGATTCATTTAATAGGTGAAATATCCACCACTCAGAGAGGTGAGTTCCCTGCTCAAGTCACACAGCTGTCAAATGACTACTAGATCAGTGTGAAAACTCAGGCCCTTATAACCACCAGGTTTTTCTGCCTCACAAATAGCATTCTTGTCTCAGATTTGTCAATTCTTAATAGTTCTTCAAAATGGATTCCCAGGGATAGCCAGGCCTCCTGACTATTTAGGTCAAGTGACCATGAAAAAATTGAAGATTTGATTCATAAAAGTTTGAAGAAGAGATGTAGAGTGCTAAGCCAAATAATAGCAACATTGTTTTATAAAAACCTTTGCCTAACCCATGATTCTAGGGAAGAAATTTCCAACTTTCACCAAGTTTCATCTTCCCTTTCTTTCAGCTTTGGTCTGTGGAAAGCATACAGGGTTTTTAGGTCCACACACTGAGATGAAAATTCACAAAAGGAGACTCCTTTGTTATTTCTTTTGTCAACCAGACTTGAACTATGAGATTTTTCTTCTTTTCTTTTGCTTTGCTGCTGCTGCTGCTTTTTTTTTTTAACCAATTTGAATTATTGTCTTAATATTGTGTAGACACAGGACTGGTGATATCCTATGTTGAGTTTGGTATTCTTCAAGATCTAAACACAATGGGGGTGACTTAAGGACAGAGTTTCAGCTTTGCTTCTGACTCTCTTGGTTTTGTGGGTTTAACTTAATGTTATTTGAAAGGTTTTTTTTGTGTGTGGTTGAATATATACTATAACTTGTTCTTTTGTGACAACAAGATTTATACTGGCGGTGTCTCTCATACCACTGGAAACTGGAAGGAAATCTACAATGTGAACCTCGGAGAGTTTTAAAAAGACAGCAGCCATTATTTGGTGGTGATAGGTTCAAGCTGCTCTGGAGCCTAGTTACAGACTTGTGCCCAATCCTGGCTCACCAGTGAGGCCAGTGTGCAACCAGTCTGTTAGATATTTAATACATCATCTATGCATTTCGACCAATTCTCTGCCTTCTTCTTAATTAAGATTTCTTCAGTGAGTAAGACTTCAGGGGAAAGAAAAGGATCTGATGGAACTATATTAAATGCCACTTTACTTCCTAAGTTTCTGAGCTTTTTCACTTAAATTAACTTGGCCTGAAAGATGAAGGGATTTGAACAAAATATAGAAGCTAGTGTTCCATTTTGTATATCATTTTGGCTACAGGGAGCTGGTCCTGGTAAAAATGAGCCTGTGAGATGTAGCTGTTTTATGCAAGGGCTAACAATACTAGTCTTTTATAAATCATAAATCCTCTTAACCTCAAACAGTTTGGAGCCACCAACTGTAATCTATAAGGTTTCAACTCACAGGGATTTCATTTCTTCTCAGTGCCTTTCAGGCCATTAGGCAAATATTTATATGAAGCTATTAGAGGATTTAAAATCATTTTGTGAGGAATAGAAATTTCTGGTCTATACTTCCTCAGTTGAATTTTTTGATATGAGTTTTATGCATTCCCTTTTGTATTTTCTGTAGTTTTGACAGCCATTTGATTTAATTTCTTTTAGATATAATTTATAATAGACAACCTTTGATAATTTTTTTTTCTGAATGAGGAGAATGGTGAGGTAGACAAATTATCATTGCACAATTCTTTCTTTTGGTGGTTATCCCTGTACCTTGTATTTCTGGTTTTGAAAATAAATAGGAATCAATGATAATTATTACTTGACACTCACAATTAAGATCCTTTAGCATAAGCAATGGTGAACTGCAGAAAACTTGAGCAGAAATGGAGTTTATTGGTTACTTACAAAATCAAAGAGAGGGGCTAGAAGATTGAACCCTGATGAGTAGAGAAATCTGAGCAAAACCATGAGGTTGGGAGCAGGAACTATTGAACAAACGCTTTGGGTTGCCACTATGGAATGAGACAACCAGTGAGCACCAACTGTTTATTCTCTTCTTCGCTCCTTCCTGTGTTATCACTTTGCGCAGATTCACTGCAGTCCTGGGAGACAAAGTCTGATTAGCATGGCTCCATCACATGCTTCTTTCTTGTCCTAGAAAAAGGCAGGGCCTGTTTTTTGGAATACCCCAAACCTCCAACAATCTATTTAATGGAATCTCTCTGAAAGGAAACAGGGCACTGTTAGGAAAGAGAACTGAATGCTGAGCAGCCAAAAACAACATCCACTTATTGCTTAACATCACACTTAGAGAAATAAGCAAAAAAAAAAATAAATAAATCCATTCTCTTCTCAAATCTAATGCAGGAATTCCAAGAAATTCAATAAGTCTCTTTGCAAATTAATTTTACCTCAGTGAGAAGAATCTGATCATCTTAGATTCAATTCAGTGAAACAACTGTGAAATCCCTTTGGCTTCAAAGTGGAGAGGATCCCGGGAACAATACCCTTGATTCAATTCCACACTGTAAGCTGGGCAGTTTAGAAGAATGGCCTGGGTTTCCTTCCAAGCCCTAATGAAAGCTAATGATCAAGAACTGGGCTACATGCTTTTTTATGGTTGCTTATTATGAGATATTTAACTTTTACAGCTTTATTAAATGTTTTATGGAAAGGTTTATTTCATGTTTTATTACAGCTTTGTAAGATGGCCATGTTTGGCCAAAAAGCCTGACAGATGAGCACAAATGTTTTGCAAATATCCTGGTAAGCAGTTTCTGGTTAAAATCATGTTTCATTTTGACATTTTGTGGAGGCTAGGTGGGAGTGTTCTCTTTAATGAAGCCCAGTAGAGCTGGAGGATATGACAGGAGAGGAGTAGAAAGCAGAAGGAGCATGCCCACATTCTGATATTTTAGATGGAAAAAATTAATGAAAATAAAACATGTTACGGAAGTCCAGTTTGGCTGAAAGTGAACATTTAAGAACCCCTTACCCTACTCAAAATACATCTAGCTGATATTAAATGTGCTTTATAAAACTAAAAATAACATTTTATAGTGCATTTATTTCACTGTTACAATAAACCAATGAGGTAGGTAAACATATAACAATCATTACTGGGTGTTTAAAACCTTTTTCTAAGCACTTGACATGCAATATCTCATTTAATTCTTATAAGAAAATGCTAGATGAGTACTAATATTAACCCTATTTTATAAACAGGGAAACTAAGGCTTCTAGACATTTCCCAAGGATCTCACTCCCAGTCCAACTTATTTCCCACTCTGTCACAGAGACCTAACTGCCTGGTTGTTTGTTATATGGATCATTCAAGTCATCAGCTGATCTTTGAGATGTCAATTTCTTATTTTTCTACAGACAGTGTAGAAACTATTGTGAACATTCATTCTAAGGCTATAGTCACACTGGCTAGATCTCAAGTTTGACTTGTAAGTACTTTTTCCACTCTCACCTGACTACAGGTCACTATCTTTTTAGAAAAAAAAAGCTCAGATCTCAAGATTCTTGATTCCCACTTGCCAACTTTGCTGGGAAATGCGGGCCAAAAGTTGAACTTTTTCCTGCAAAGCAACAATCTAGCTATTTGGAAATCAAAGCCTCATGCAAAGCCTCATGCAAAGAATTCTTAAATACTTGCTTAATTTTTATCAAGAATCCAAATTTTGTTTTTCCCTACCAATTTTGTTACTGTATCAGTGAGGACTTGAGCTGAAATGCCATTTCTTTGTAAAAGCACCTCACATCTACCCCTTAGAATACTCGGTTTTGTATAACATCTCATGTGTGTAGAGTATAATACAGCAGTTAGCCTGTCATTAATTGACTGTGATGGGTACTTTATGTGTGTTGGCACACTTCACTTAATTGTCACTACAGCACTAAGTGGTGAGTATTATCATCTCCTTTTACACATGATAAAACTGAAGCTCAGAGAGTTTACAAGGCAGATGTGGGTTTCAAACTTAGGTCTCTGTCTCCAGTACTCAGTTGTCTTTCCTCTACTCTATGTGAACTTTTTCTTGGAGGTGAAAGAAGACTTTAAGGATGTATAGATTAAGCTCATTATGGTAATTTTCTAAAGCATTGTGACATTTAAGTCGGGGAAATATTTGTAGATAGGTGCCCTCTATTGGGACTATTTTCTGGCCTTTGGCTCTCCCATCTAACATTCTGATTATACTGCCCTCTTTGGCCTACTTTACAGTCCCTCCCTCTCCTCTTGCCCAAGCAGTAATTTTAGTCCCTAGGGTGAAGTCCAAAGAATTTGCCAGACACATTTAGGGCCTTAAAGTTGACATGACTCTTGAACATTGTGAAACTTGGCATTTGTGTGTGAGTACCTGTGTATGTGTATGGGGGTGAGGGTATGAGCAGATGTTATCCAAAGGGATATGTGTATGTCTTCTGTGTCCATATGTGTCTTCCTATTGGAGAAGGGGAGTATAATCAAAAGGCGTGTGTGTGTGGATGCGCACACGCGCAAATAAAGTTTGTGTGTATAAAGGATGATTATGTAGTCATGTGTATGTTTGTTTATGGTTTGTGTATATAATCACAGAAATGAACATGTAAATTGGGAGAGTACATGGGCTCAGGTAGAAGGGAAAACATATCCAAATCCCAGGTTTAAAGTTCAATAGAAGGAAATGTATGAATTCACACAATTTAAAATACATCTCCTAAAAGATGAACCATTTAAATTTACCCTAGACTAACGGTGTAGGACTTCATTCAAGTACAAATGAACCACACACACATCAATCTACTCAGACTCAAGCATAACCAGGGATATGACAGATCCATTTTGGATTCTTCCCTGAGGAATCAGTACAAAAAAATTTAAAAAATGATTCTGCAAAGGTGCATTAGGTACATTCATAGATGCATCATAGGGCATTACTGCCACTTTCCCGAGAGCCAATTATTTGTATTTATCTTTCCCGATTTCGCCAGAATGGGCTAACTCTCTAGTAACTATTGAGCCTTTCAAATATATCAAGATATTGATTTACATGGGGAGTGGATAGAACAATCAATAAGGAATTAGATCTGTCACTGACTAACTTTGAATAACCTGGGAAAGTCATCTAGTCTCATACCACAGACTTCTCATTGCCTAAACCGGCATTAGAGTATTTGTCCAATCTACTTTGCAGGACTGTTTTATGTATCCAACAAAATAATATGAAAGCTTCTGAATGTCATGTATATTGTAAAGCAAATAAATTGTTATTGATTTTGTTGTCTCAGAACTAAGTTATTGAATGCACTTGTCACTTAAGTTTCGCTGCTAACTGATTGAATGAACACCTGATATAAACACAGGAGTTGAAGACTTGAATTTGAGCACTTTGGGAAGAGTGATTTTTAGGTATGTCATTTTATCTCTTAAGCCTTGAAAGTGTCACATTTATAAAGTAAACTTATGATACTCTAATTAATTCACAGGATTGCTTTGAGGATTACATGGGATGTGAGAGCACTTTGTAAGCTTCAAAATATTATACACATGAAGAGGGTATTAGTGTTTCCCTTGTGCTTTACTAGCAAACTTCACTTTATTTTGGTTCATGTGTCAAAGGGAAGGCTGAAGAACTTTACTAATAAATACACATCTTATATACCTCCCTGTCTCCAAGCGCATAATTAACAGCTGGCTGATGTGTTACTCTGAATTAGGATTAAAAGGCTCTATAACTAACTGCTCAAGCTTCTTGAAAGTTAGTTGATACCTAACACCAAGCAATTGGCTTGTCAACTGCTTAATATTTAACTAATGACTTCGGGTAGTTTTGGTTTTGTATCTTCAAGCTTAATATCTAGACATTAATTGATTTGTTCAGCAAACATTTGGAGAGTTCTTACCTGGTTCAAAGTAGAAAATAGATATCCAGAGATTAAAAAAAAATACTTGGTTCTGTTTCCAAATAGCTCCCAGTCTAGTTAGGAAACAGACAAGTAAAAAAATTAAAAAAATGATTCTGCAAAGGTGCATTAGGTACATTCATAGATGCATAGATATAGGTGCTATGAGGGAAGAGAGGATGGGAGCCTAACTCTGGCATTTGTCCCAGATGTTAGAAGTTATGATAGACCTGAGTCTGGAAGGATCCATGAAAGTTTACCATGCAGAGAGGAGGGAGAAAGATTTGAGGCAAAGAAAATGATGCAGGTAATATAGACATGGAAGTGTGAGAATGAATGATATACAGTGGAATTGAAAGTAGATTGATAAAGACCCATTAGGATGCCTATGAGGATGTAGTTAGAGCTTCTCTCCTAAGAGTAGGAGAAGTATGGGCCAATTTATTAAGGACTTGAAATTCCAGACGGAGAAACTTAAGTTCTCTCTGCATTTAATGACACACTGGAGGACTATAGGCAGGGAGGTAAATGACATAATCAAAATTTCATTTTAAAAAGAATCAAAATCAAACTTATTGAACATCTACTGTAAATGCTGTGTGAAGTTGTGGCAGACTAAAGGTAAAATATCTTGAGAATTCTGATTTTTTGGAACTTATAATAGAGTGCATGGAGGAGACTGTGGATTTTTCAGCCCTTGATGAGTTGAGAGGATAAAGGCACCAGGGTGTAGAAATTCACCTCTCAGTCCATTAGAGCAACAGCAGAAGGTGGTCTGGTGGATTATTGTGTTTGTGCAAGAACTTGTTCACATCAATTTGTGCCCCTCCTGCACCCTGCCCCAAAATATGTGATAAGGGGACTTTTCCAAGTCTTTGTGAGTGGGGCAAGTGCAAGCACATCCCCTATTATTAGCAAGCATTAATCATATAGGTCTCTCTTACTTTCAGGAGAGGTAAAGAGAAACTGAGGAGTATGAAAATACATTCTGTAAAAGAAAAATCCTCTAGGCCTATGAAAATTTATGGCAGAAAAAAGAAACATATTTTTTTGTGTTGGATTAGAAGATGAAGATCATTATCTTTAAAAATTATTTTTTAATGGGAACCATTTTTTTTAAAATAATAAAACTCAAATAAACATGGGTTTTTAATGATAAGAGCAGAGAATAATGAGAAGAGAACATTCCGAAATGAAAATACAGAAAGATGAAATGTGAAGACCATATGTTGAGAAGGAAAGAGAACTACAGAGAGAGAACTGGACCTCCCTACTCATCTCTCTGAGCCTGCACTCCTACTCTTGACTCTCACACTGGGGAAAGGGCACATGATTTGCCTTGCTCACAGTTGATTGGATGAGGAATGGGTTCATGATCCAAACTTGGCCAGTAAATTCTTCCTTCCAGAAAGCTGGAATAGAGACCGAGGAGTTCTATGCAGGCTTGAATAGTGCTGAAAGAAAAAGGTAGAACTACTTTGGGGGCCATTTCCTTTTCTGTTCATGGAGAAATAGAGATCTGAACTGCAAGGAGGAATGAAGTAAGAAGATGAACAAAGAAAAGCAGAAACAAGAGACCGCAGAGTCTGGAAAGAGAGATACAGAGAGAAAGTAGCTATCTTGGTCCCTGACAACTTTCCAGTTCCTCATTCCAGTCTCCCATGAGGCCTCACAAGACTTCCTGACTTTGGGTTTTATGAATTACATTTGTATTATTTTAAAAGCATTCCATTTTTGGCTTACCCTAATTTGAATGGGATACTATTATTTGCAACCAAATGGTCTTTGACCAAAAAAGTAGGATTACAAGAATACAAAAAACAAAACAAAATGAAAAACCCAGTACTAGTGTAGACTTCTGTTTTGAAAGTCAGCTGGAGAACAGCTTCTACTGCAGAATTTCTGATTTCCCACAGAAATACATATAAATTAAAGGATTTAAAAACAAGTCACAAGAACATTGAAGATTTAGACTTGTAGTCAGCCTAATTCCAGAATCAAGAGAGTTGATTTTTAATATCTATTTGTCTTAACCTCTCAATGACATTTGTTCCTATGGGCATCCTGTTTCTCCTGAAGCATTTTCCTTCCTTGGCTTTCATGATTATATTCTCCTGATAGTTTCCATGTCTCTTTAGCTATATGTTTTTCCATTTTCCTTGTTCTTTCTTCCTTATTTAACCCTTTAATGATTTCCATTAAGGTTTTTCCTAGGTATTTTTCTCTTTCACTTTACTCAGGGTGGTCATGCTCATGGTTTCTGTTGTTAGCCATACACCAATGATTTTGAAATCTATATGCTCGGTCCATAGCCCCAAAGTATACAAATATCTTCCTACTAGAAATTTCCACTGGGATGTTATGACAGTATTTCATAGGTAACCCACATAATTCTCCTTCTAGCCAAATCTTTCCCTCCTTTAATAAATACCACCTTCTCCATCTTCCCAGTCATTCAAACTAGAAACTTGGGAACTATCTTGAAATATTTCCTTTCCCTTCTCCTTAATATTCAGTCACTCACTAGGTCCTACTGTGAAGATGATAGAAAAAAAATAAGACTGCCCCCCATTGACCTTTGATTTGGTGCCAGCAATCTCCAAACTTCATTTCCCTTCTATGTTCTTCACCTCTAGCACAACCCTAATAGGGTCACACACTTCCTGGTAAAATGGAAAACATGTGTGCACCCGTGTGTGTGTGTGTGTGTGTGTGTGTGTGTGTGTGTGTGTAAGAGGAGGCATACACTGAAATAAAGAACTCTAATAACAGTGGATAATGGAAATATAATTCTAAATAAATATTATGAGGTCTCAGTATGAGAGAACAAGGTGATGAATGTAGAGAAAGCAGGGCATTAAATGAAATTGTGGTAGAACCTGAGGATTGAACTGAAATGATGTACATACACCCACCTAACCTTACCTCTCCACACCACACCACCATCACCACTAGCAGCAGCAGCCCGCAGCTGTACAACTATGAAGGAGATTTTTCCATCATATGACAGAAAATAAGCCCAATGCAATCCACATACTGTTTGTGAACAAACTCTGTCTGAAGACACTTTTCTATGTTTAAGAATGAATAAAGATGAAAGAACCATGTGGAACTTATGATAAAAGTATTATAGAATAAGGGAAAGGGGCAAGTATTGGAAGACTCAAAGGAAGAAACTATTTCTGAAAATTATCCCTTTCACTGTATTAGAAGTATAGGCAAAGCTTCTATAAACAAAAGATAACCCATAATACAGTGTTTCAAAGAAGACAGAAGTTTATTCTCCTTTCATATTAGGGTCTAGAGGCAGGATGGTCAAGAATGAGACAGCAGCTCTAAGTAATGCCTTCTATCTCATTACTCTGCAGCTATCTAGAGAAATACTACTCAAAATGTGGTTCAAACCAGTGAGCAGTCTTTGGACTTCTTGAAAACAGTCAGCAATGAGACAAGTTCAGAAATTGGCAGTGTTTATCTTCTGATTTTTCACTAACAATACTTATCACTAATCAGGAGCAAACAATTTTCAGATTGTACCTATCTAGGCTCACTTTGAATATCACTGCCTTAGTGGGTCATCTTCATTGTATGTTTGACACTAACTAACACCATGCTGTATACAGGGAGACACAAGAAAATTCTTCAGGAAGAGCAGGCAGCAATACACTAACATAAAATTCATAAGATAAAATGAAATTAAACAGGATATAAAAAACTAAAAAGAGAATAGAAGGAGATGAAAAAGTGAAAAGAAATGATGAGCTAAAGATATTATTGAAAATACAGTTTAACAATAACCTTAAAGTCTACATTGAGGCAGTAGAGAGCATAATCAATGCTGCACAAAACCCAGTAAGTTGTGTAAGAGATACATCTAAGTTGTTCTCCTATAATGCAGCAAAAAAAAGCTCAAAGGAATTTAAAAGTTGAAAGGGAAAATGACTGATGTGGAAGCCAAAAACAGAGAACCAAAAACTAAATAAATCGGTCTCCTGAAAAAAAGAAAAAAACCAAATAGAATCAAATTGTTAATTAAAGATATATGACAAAACGATCTTAACTGAGATGAAGTGTGACATGTTTCAGGTTTTAAAGCTCACTCCATTCCAGGAGAAAATCAGTAAAAATTTAATTAAACTTACAGTCATCCAGATATGATTTCTTGACTAGAAGGATAAAAAAAATCCACCGAAAATCTAGGAACAAAAAAACAAAATGGGGAAACTCTAGGTTTATTCTTTTTCATAGCAATAAATTCTACAATTACAGAATTTTGAGGGAGAAAATTTAAAAAAGCTATTAGCCAGGAATTTTATATCCAACCAAAATATATTATTTTTTCATAGGTAAAGTACTAAAAATGTCATTGAATTAATTTGTTCTATAAATATAGCCATGTTTGTTAAATGCCAGGCCCTTTAGATACAATGGCAACCAGGATATATATCTTTCCCAAGCTGGAAATATAAAACAGTATTATTAGATTATAAATAATCTGGATTTAAAATTCAAGATTATATCAATGAAGACCATGAAATGAAGGAAATATGGGAGAAAGTAGGGGATTACAAAGATACTTTCTCATTCCTAGCCAAGATAAAAATAGAGGTTAAAAAATGCTTTTGAAAATGTTATAAGTATCAATACATAGAATTAATAATAGGAAATCTTTAGAATAATACAGTACAAGATTACAGATCATATATGTTAATTTTTAATCAATAGCATCCATGGACAAACTTGCTTTATTAAAAGAGTCTCAAACTACATTAAAAAATCTAATCATTTGTGTCTTGGTAAGGGACGTATATAACAAATGCAAAGAGCAAAACTATTAGCGGTGGTAGATGTTGAAAATTTAAAGAGAAAGAAACGAGATTGTAATGGTAATTTCAAGGCAAAATTTAAGGAAAACATTATATATGACAAATAATTACCTTTGACCTACAATAAAGATACAACTATCATGAACCTTTTCTTGCTGATTGCTATCATATTGAACTAAAAAAGGCAAAGGCAATTAGAAATGCAAATAAAGTTGAATGAGTATGTCCTGAAATCTTCTCTCAACTCAACCCCAGAAAAATGAAATAAAATATATATTTAAAAGTTAAACTAATAAGAATAATATTCAAAAATAATTTATATTGACCCAAAGGCCAATCTATAGAAGAAAATGGACAGGGGAGACCTCAGAACCAAGTTAAGACTGCTTTTGCAATTAGCCACCTATAGGCAGAAACACAACCTAGAAAGCCACAGGACTTAGGAAGACTTTAACTTAAAGATACAGGGATGAGAATTCTGTTGTGGAAGATGAACTTACAACAAAACAGCACTGAATTTATGAGAAACAACTACACCTCATTAGGTTCTATCTGGCCTAACAAATAGAAGCACTTGCAGCGTAGGAAATTAAGTTAGTAAATTAGTTAGTAAACCAATCAGAAAAGGACTTTAAATAAGTAAGTTAAGATCTTCATCGAGGAAGGAAGAAATCTTGGTATAAGAATAGGGCTTATAAAACAGGAGCAGGTTCATATATTGATATATCTGTATCTATATACCATCTATACATCTATTAGAGACCTAAGAGAAAGTTTGTGTGTATGTATGTATGTGCATTTCTATAGACAGAAGGAAGTAAAAAGATATGGTAAATAAAATGCTGGCTAGAGCTAAAGAACAAATCAACAATGGGGCACCTGGGTGGCTCAGTTGATTAAGTGTCTGACTCTTGATTTCTGCTCAGCTCATGATCTCATGGTTGTGGGACTGAGCCCTACCTATGTCAGGCTCTGGGCTGACATTATGAAGCATGCTTGGGCTTCTCTTCCCCACCCCCGCCCCGTCCCTCTCCCACTCGCACATGAACACTCTCTCTCCCTCAAAATAAATAAATAATTTTTAAATAAAAAAGAACAAGAAGAATCAACAAGCCAAACATCTTAACTGAGGAATTCTTTTAAAACACAGTACAAAATAATTAAGAGGTAGGAAGGGAAGGGGGAGTTAAGAGACTGGAAATGGATCCAAAAGTTTCAACCCTCACCTAGTAGAAATATCATAAAAACAGATTAGTGAAAATAAAGGAGAGAGAATGTTTGAAGAGTTCACCAAGTGACAAGCCAAATAGACATAAAAATTACACTTTAGAATGTTATAAAACTTTAGAAAGATGAAAAGATAGGAAAACAATTTCTAACAGCTATGAGAGAGAAAGTTCAGATCACCTGCAAAGGAATGACTATCAGCTTAAAATAATTTTTCAGGGGCTCCTGGGTGGCTCAGTTGGTTAAGCGTCCGGCTTCGGTTCAGGTCATGATCTCACAGTTCATGGGTTTGAGCCCTGCATCGGGCTCTGTGCTGACAGCTCAGAGCCTGGAGCCTGCTTCAGGTTCTGTATCTCCCTCTCTCTCTGACCCTCCCCTTCTTGTGCTATCTCTCTCTCTCAAAAATAAATAAAAATAAAAATAATTTTTCACAAATAACTGAAAATATTTGAAAACAATTGAAAATATTTTCAAAATGTTTGTGGAAAAATATCTTGAATCTGTAATTTGATACCTTCATTCTATAGTAAGGATAAAAGAAAGACATTTTCAAGCAAGCAAGGAGACATAAAATTTACTAAGAACTCTCTTAGCAGGAGGGGGAGAACTAGAAGATAATAAAGTCCAGCAAGAAGACAAATGAATCCAAAGATATAGTAGAATATAGGAATCAATGGTGAACAAAGAAAATGGTCTCAATGAGTGTTATGTTCAAAAAAAACTAATTAAAAAGCATTAAATTGTAACTAAAGCTACATATGAGACGTTAGAGGTGAGGAGAGTAGCTAAGAGAAGTAACTTCTAATCTTCTTATTTGGGATAAGAAAGAATTAAAATATTGATTAATTCTACAACATTTTATAAAAATACATTTGAAAGCTAACTGAAAGTAAATGCTTGGTGAAGAAAGAAAGTGAATAGCTTTAAAGCAAAAGAGAGAAAATGGAACAAAAAATGTACTCAATCCAACCAAATGCTCAGAGAGATAAAGCAATGACATGGTGAGAGAAAAAAGTAAAATGTGAAAATATCTGTAATGAAGTATGAAGTAGTTTTAATTACACATTTAACAAGATTGATCTAATACCAAGCAAAGAGCTCTGAATTCAACAATTAGGAATAACACAGCTTTTAGTCAAACAGACAGAACAGGTGCAAAAGCTGGCTATATACTATGCCACAGGAGAAGACTTGTGAAGACTGATATTGAATAAGCCATGTTCATTGACTGCAGGAAAAGAAAAATAAAAGTTCACAACAAAAATAGAGCCTTCCAAAAGACCAGATATCTGGAAATTAAAGTAGAACAAGTAAAACACATCAATTTAATTTAGAATAGAAATAAAATAGCATTTATAAGGTATTAACCAAAGTGGTATGTGGAGACAAATTTATATCCTTAAGTGGTTTATTATACTACAAAATGTTTAAAAATAAACGAATCTTTCCGTCCCAAATGCTAAAAAGGAAAAAAAAACCAGAGTAAATAGAAGGGAGAAAATAAAGATAAAAGCAAAATTTGATAAATTAGAAAAATGCAAAAATACCCAAAGTAGAGTTGATTAACAAAACCAAAAGCCAGTCCTTTGAAAAGTTTTATAAAAGCCATGCAGATGCTCCAGATACTATTATTAATTAATGACAGTATTGCTATCAGTAAAAATTATGATTTTAGTTTGAAAATATTTTATTCTTTTGTAAGTCCCTCTGTAATTCACTAAAGCAGATAGTTGAAAATGAAAGACAATAAAATAATTGCCTTTTTCTGAAAAAAAAAAAAAGTTTTATAAAGTAATACTCGGGGGGGGGGAATCTATGAAAGTAGAAAGCACACATAAATAGAATCTGAAATGAAAATAGAGACATAAAAATGTTCTAAAAATTAAAATATCATGAAAATTTTGTACCAAGGAATTTGAAACATAAGTAAGCAGAATATTTTAAGGAAAATTTAAATTAAAAAATGAACTCAACAACATAGGCCAATAAACATAAAGAGAAGGAAACAGAAGCCAACGATATTAAGAAAAGGCACCAGACCCAGATAACTTTATGGGTGAGTTCCAGCAAATCTTCAAAGAATAGATAATTCTCATCTTATGCAAACTGTTCCAAATAGTATAAAAAGGTGGGAAACCACCCAACATATTTATAAGGCTAACTTAACAATTATATCAAAACCAGACTCTGTTCATAAGTTAGATTTGGTTTGGAGTGTGTGTGTGTGTGTGTGTGTGTGTGTGTGTGTGTGTGTGATGTCTGTGTGTGGATTTTATTCATAGGTAGTAAATTATGGTTTTTGTTTTGAACATAAATAGGAACATTCTTCCTATTATTTGTTCTAATTGGTTGTCACTGCTTTAAATAAATTACTAACTATTGAAAATAATGCTGAAAATCAGCATAATCCTAATGGAGTTTCATAGAAAGGGACACTTTGCTCTTGAAGGGATTTATTTAATTTCATGCTTAATTTCAATAGTTGTCTCATAACTTCAGGGTATGTAATTTGTATAGTGTAGACATATACCCTGATTTATGTGCTTTTTATTTGGAAAGAAAAGAAAAGGGATGAGAAAACAGTCTCTAAGGCCCCAGCCATCATGCATCAAGATCCCCTTTCATCTTTCTGCATGTTACAGATACTTCATATGTAAGCTATAGAGATCTATACAGATGTTAGTCATTACAAGAATGGTCACTCTTCAGTGACAGGATTGGGAAAGAGTTCTGTCTCCAATCCTAGGGAAATAAGTTTCTCTTCATAGTTCTGCTGGAGTCCAACTCCAGCAGGTCCAGGGCTCCCTGAAGGATGAACAGTGTCGGCCAAAGAGAGTGAGAGAGCCTTGGCTTGCTTTCTTTCTGCTCACCAGGCAGGCTTCTCTATCCTTATCGGAGAGTCAGCTTTATTTATTGAAAAAATGTATGGGGTACAAAACAGAAGTGGCAATTGCCTTAGACAATAATTTCTGATAACAAATTCTTTGGTGGGTAACAATTTCCCAGAACATAGATTGGTGGAAGACTCATGAATAATCTTTACCAATAGAGATTGAAGTAGGTGAATAGATGTTTATCATACGGGATAGGAAGGGATCTTTAGCATTCAAATGCAAGGCAAGGTTTTTAGCAGAGCAAAGGCAAGAGTTAGGTCTTTGTAAGAAGGAGTCAACAGCCTGTTTTCGGAGGGGACAAAAAACAGGTTTTCTCAGGAAATATAACATTTGCTCCTATAATCACAAAAGAAGAAACTCCTATAACAAGTTTTTTTCACAAGGTGCAGTTCACATATTTTTAGCATAAGAAGGTAAGTCACTCTTGACATCAGTCAGTCAGGTGCCTTGGGGGTTGGTAGTCAAGCAGAAATTGAGTGGGGATTGAGTGGGTGTAGACGCTGGTTGCCATTTGAGGTTGGGAGGCCTTGCAAACCCACCTTGCCTCACAAGGAGATTCTTCCTTATGAGTTCAGAGAGATCCAGCTTCCTGCATAGTTCCTTTTCTCTTCAGTGCTTTCTGAGCCCATTGCTGGAAAAAGAACTAATATATGAGTTGCCACATTTACTGTTCATGAGTTACTAGAGATTGAGTTGGCTCTGGCCAGGGGCACACAAATTTCTGAGCTACCACCACCTTTTCTTGCCATTATTGTCTTTCACGTTCTTATAGACTCAGTGTTGTAAATGGTGAAGTGGCATCACATACACACGTAATGTAGTAAAAAGAACATATAGCATTAGTCCTGGATTCAAATCTTGACTCTACCGTTTTCTAGTTGTGTGACTTCAGTCAGGTTAATTAAATTCTCTGTACCCCCAGCTCCCTATTTGTGAGATATATAGAACATAATATATACAAAATTATTTAGCACAAATTTTCTTATCTATTGCCAGTATTCCATATATGTTGGTTCCCTTATACCTACTTTATCACTTGATTGTGATCTAGATCCATTTTTCTTTATGAAAAATTTGTTTTGAATTTCAAACAACCAATTTACAAGTTAATTTTAGAATCATTAACAACAAGAAGTTTCCTGTAAAGTACTTAGCATCATGGCACTTAAAATTTTGGGAAAAAAATTAAATGTAGTTACTAATCTACATGCTCTTTTGAACATGAGCTGAATCTTCATCTGGTACATGTTACATAGCAGACAATCAGATATTTGAAGAATGAAGGCAACATTTATGTGTATGTGATTAATAACACAAGTAATTAACATGCTTCAGCACTTCCTAGTTTAGAAAGCTCATTCACTATCACAGATTTTATGTGCTCACCAAAACCAGGGGCAGAAAGTCAAAAAATATCATCATCTCTATTTCATAGTTGAAGAAACTTAAGTCAGAAGTTTTCAGTGACTGTCTTAAGGTCACAGTTAGAGCTTAGATATTTTGCTGATTGTTTTTGCAAAGTTCAGCTACTTTTCTCAGGTGTCTTATGCTTTGGTAGAGTGTGTGGAGTAAACGTAGTAAGAATAAAAAGGTCATTTGAAAGTAATTTGGCAACATCCTGTGAGTCTGAAAATGTGCAAACCCAGCAGCTCTCTTCTAGGTATATACCCTAGGGAATCTTTCTAAGGTGCAGAAGGATGCATGAACAAGAATGCTTATTGGAGCATTGGTTTGTAATAGCAATAATTGGAAGCAACTTAACATCCATCTGAAGGAGAACAAATAAGTAAGCTATGTTCTCTTCATAAAATGAAACGTTATACAACATTTGGAACAATCAGTTATTCCTCAGAAACATGACATCAGTACAGAAACATGATATTGAGTGACAAAAAGAAATTTTAGAATGATACGTGATAGTGTTTATATAACATTTTTAAAAAGTGAAATGACAAATGCTATTTATCTAGATACCAGGGCCTATTTATCTAGATACATATTTATGCTATGTATCTAGATACATATTTATGCTAGATACTATTTATCTAGCAAATACATATAACATACACTTGCTATAAGATAGAAAATGTGAACTATAAGGTTGTATACCAATTTCAGCATAATGTTTTCTTCCGGAGAGGAAAGAGGGAGATTAAGAAAGAGAGCAAAGGGGGCTTTTGTTTTACCTGTAGTGTTCCCTTTCTTTTATGTAGAAGTAAGAAACATAATAAAATGTTAACATTTGTTAATTTCTGGTATTGGGTACATGATATATTTGTTTTATTATTTTCTCTTTTAATGTATTATTTAAGCTTTGCAAAATTAAGAAAGAAAAATATTCACTTAGAATGGAGCATTACACTATAATAATTAAGAGCACGAGCTTCAGAGACCATGTTTGAATTCTAGTTCTGCCAATTTCAGTGCTGTTGAGATGAAACAGGCCTCCATACTTCCACATTTCTTAGTTTAATATGCTTAAGTATACTCTTGGCCTTTAGAAGGAGACTATAGCATTCAGAATTTCCCAAACTCATTTGGCCTTGGAATAAGAGTTTCTTAGAACCCAGTCTTATGCAGCCTGCCTTGCAGATATTCCGTGTTAAGTATTAACTTAACTGATCAGTTGTCTTCAATCTGGAAAGGGTCTCCCTTCATCTCCTTCCTATTTAATCAGTCTTTTCTACTCCTACTATCTCTAACAAGATAAGCTCTTTTAAGACAGCAAGGCTCATTTGATGTGGGCAATTTTTTAAAAAAAATGTTAAGGTCTTTTTAAAAATGTGTTTATTTTTCAGTAGCATTTGTTATTTCCAGCTTTGGGCAATGTCTGTTAGATGTCTGGCCACAACATTAAATCCAATTTCCTCTCAGTTACTCAGAAATCCATTTTCATTTATTTTGTTCAGTGTTCATGCTTTATAACAGCATGAATATCTGCCAGGCTTAAGTTTCCTAAAGAGTATCTTAAGCTCTGGCTTCCACCATACCCACAGGTGTCTTGCTTATTCCTTAGGAATTCCCCTAAGACACACTTCAGAAGGCGTCACACATGCCACACACATAATATAATCTTGTTCTTGCCCCTCCCACTCATCAGATCCTATAGGCCAATGTCTAAAAGTAGGATTTCTTTGATTTCAATGAACTTGTTTCATTTTACTCAAGGCTTACAGATCTCTGTTGTAATGCTGGTTTTTGCCTAGGGTGTAAACCTCAGCCTGAGTTTGAAGCTGTATCTGCACATTGGGAATTAAGAGTTCTATTCCAGGTTCTGCCTCTGACCTTGGTCTCCATTTGACCTTGGGTAAATTCAGATCTCCTGGAGGGCAAGCTACCCAGACAGAGAACATTTATTTATCTATGGTTTACCTTGGATTTGAAATGTTTCCCCCAATGATTTATGTCTCTGACATGGTCTCATTTTATATAACCCCAAGTAAAGCCTCAGTTGTTTCCCTTGGCCTCTTCAAAATCACCGGAGCTGCTTACTCCATATATTCAAGTTTTGCAAAATTCCCTGGGATGTATCCCCTTATATGTAATAAAGCCAGCTCTGCTTTGTCGATTAGCTTGGTGATCCTTTGGGCCTTTTTTGGGATTTCAGAACTTACTCTCTCATAGTAAAATGTGCCAAAACTGACAGATAGAAAATAAGAATCAGCTCTTTAGAAATGAGAGGGTCCCTGAACTCACTTCTTAGAAGTTGAGCCCTGAGCTCTAGGTCTTTCCATAATGAGCTCAGAGTACAGCATAAGCCATATTAGGGCTCAGAGCTACAATGACCCTGGCCAAGTCTCTTCCCCACTGAGGATGTATAATTACTTTCAAACTTCCAACTGATTGGTTTTAAAGGCCATTGATAAATCCTTTGTCTTTTTAAATTAATTTGATTGGGCCATGTCAGAAACATATTTCTATGCATACCTGTCAGTGCATATATAATATTCATTGAGCCCTTTCCATAGCTACCACTTCACAATGAAGGAGAAAAGCAAAGGATAGAACCTTAGTCTATGCCTTCCAGGAATTTCCAGTATGGTTGAAGAAACTTAATCATAAGAAGCAAATAGAAGGTCAGTTAATATTTGTTAGTATTGAGATTTGTGTGAAGGAAACTGGTGCTGCCAAGCATCTGACCATCCTTCTAGACTCTGAAAACAACAGAGTAGCATAATCCATTAGTAAGCTTCAAAAGAATTGTAAGTTAACATTGTTTGGTGTGTATATTTGGGTAAGGATGAGTGAGTATATTACTGAGGCAGTTTATGTACAGAAGAGATACAAGAAGACTTAGATGATTTGGAGTGTCATGGTACCTCCCGAATGCCTGAACAACTGTCTGGAGATAATGAATGTTTCCGATGCTTTGAAGTTTTCATGAAATGCTAGGATGGATGAATGACCCACGACACTGAGAAATAGGACAAGAATGGTTAACATCTTGGCCTTCATCCTTCTAGTCTTTGAGCTGATGTAACTTAGTTGTTGGATTATCTGTTCTCTGAAAACTCAAATCCATTTGTGCCTTGGCTTCTTCCAGAGAAATGCTTCTGAGATTCTTAACACACTGTGACAGGTCCCATCACAGCCACCTTCAAAGACTCCATCCTTGTTCAATTTTGGATGACTTTCTTATTCTAGACCCAAGTGACCAAAATCATTATTGATGTCCTGGCAGGAGCACTGCTGACATTTTTCCAGATTATATAGGATTTAAATGTGATCATTCAGGTAGTATGCTTTGAATTTGAGGGAACATGTTTCTACTTCATGGAGATGAAGGGATCTGTACATACTCAGGAATGACAGTAAAGTTAAAAAAGCATTTCATATCACCCTTCCTTTCCTGTTGATTTTTCTGAAGCTGTTTAAAAAAATAATCTTGAGCTGTTTCAAGGAGGCCCATTCTTCCCTTCAAATGTCAAGCTTTATTCTCGAAGCAGTATTTCCTGGATAAATATAATTCAGATCTGTGTCTACACAGTCCAGAGAAGCAGAGCGTTTCAGATAATTCAAATGGCAAAAGATGTTTCCCCTCTATTATCCAAATATTTTAGGTGACTGTTAAAAACTTTTTGTCTGAAATTATCTAGATCAAGAACTCAATTTCCCATATTATTTTACATAAGTAAAGGGTATATATTTCTTTTGTTAAGGGCTATTAACGATAAAAACCCCAGAATTGGAATTTTAATTCATTTTTTCCCAGTTTCCTGTAGAAAGAGAATTTAGCAAAACATTCTGTGTCCCTTCTTTACCCCATCATATTCTCAGAAGCAGCTGCTGTTTTCTTGGCCACAGTACAGCATTTATTTGCTGATTTGGGGACATTTATGTCCAATGTTGGCTGAGCTGTGGGGATGTTGAACTTCTTGGAATACAAGGCTATAAGCCATGGCTTGTGAGGCACCTGTGAGCAGAACACCCTAGCTAGTCTGTAAGCACAGACCACTGGCTTTCCACTCACCACAGCCTAGACCAAGAGGAGGCTCTGATGACTTTTAAGTACAACTGAGGTGGGTAGACTAAGGTCAGGCTTTTACACACAACTTCCATGAAGCAAGGAGCCTCTCCTGGATGTCTTCAGAGATCTAGAGATTCACCACCTACACATTTTTATTTGTCTGACCGGCCTTTGGACTTAGTTGGGGAAAGAGAGACACAGTTGGGTCAAAAGGACATTTCTGGACTCCTTCAGTCTTGATAGTTTTAACCCAACCCAATTCACCCACAAAGACTTAATGCTGGCACTCAGTTAAGGAGCAAACTGTTTTCTATGCTTCCTACCTTGGGAAAACTGCCATGATTCAACTTGATACTATTCTGAGAACCTTGCTAAAGGATGAGAGAACTCTGACAATGATGCAGTTGGAGGTACCACATCTGTGATTTAAGTCTCTGCTTTAAAGCCTTCAGTGGTGGCTTATGATCTAAAATTTTGTTTGTGATCTAGTCCTTGTCTATCACTATAATTTTATCTCCCACAATGGCTTGCCTAGTACTTTATATGCCAACAATTCCAAACCACCCCAAATCTCCATAGTCCCCAAAGAAATCCATGGTATTTCTTGCTTTTTGGTGTTTTAAATGTTCTTTCTGTCTGAAATGTCCTCTTCCCAGTAAATGTTCATCATCTTCCTGCTGTGGCCCCCTTTGTCCTCTGTCTTATTGTTAAGATCATACACAGGTGTCATTTCCAAGGAAAGTCCTCCTTGAGCCTGGTCTATTCAACCTTATCCCTATTAGCGGGTGTACACATACCACATTGTCTTATGGCTGTTTGGCTATATGTCTGGTTCCCCCACATCAAGTCTCTTTTACCTTTCTTTTTCTGATGCCTGTCTCAGCAACTGTAGCACAGTAGAAACTCAAAATAGATGCTGAATACATTGAATGAGCAAATAAGTATTCTGGGGTGCATAGGAGATAATGTTTTTTGGTTGGGAGTTTTATTCAATGTTTGGTAGAGAATCAACATCACAGTAATAATAATAGTTATGTTCTATTTGAACAGCTATTATCTGATAAGTATTTTTAATATGTGTAACTCTTACAATAATACTATGAGGTAGATACCATGATTATTCCTATTAGAAGATAAGGGGATAATTATGATAATGATAATAATTATGATAGCAATACTAAAGAATTTAAAATAAAAATGATAAGAGAACCACATAAGAGAGAATTTAAGTGACTTTTTTAAGACCACACATAATCACAAAAATAGAACCTAGAATTACTATTCAATGCTAAGCAAAATATGCTAAATCAATTACATCTTATAATTTGGAGATGGGTGTAGAAGTTGGTCATATTGGAAACCAACCGAAATTCCCTCAAATGATTAGACTTTGAATGACTCTGCTGGGAAAACTCTAAAAGCAGTAAAACCAAGAAATAACTTTATTCAGTGTGGAGCTGGCAGAGACCATGTACACATGGGCTCCAAAGGCAGGAACAGCTTGTTAATTTGGCATTTAACTACCAGAAATTTCTATTAACAATTATTACTGGGAAAAGTAGTTGATGCATAATAATGGCCCTTGAGTATTGCTTGGCCATGATGTGCCTTCTGAATCATCAAAGAAAATTAAAATTATACTCATTCTAAGTTTAGTATTGCCTGTCTTACTGTTCTTCAAAGTCTTTGTTAGTAATCTCTGAATAACACAGGTTCCTTAAACTATCTAAAATATTTTAATAACCAGAAGCCCCTAAAGAGAAAATTTATTATTATTTCAAGTCTGGTTATTTTTCCTTAAAAGGTATGTAAGTATTGATGTAATTTCTAAAATAAAAATTCATAAGAAAATAGGAGCTCATAGTAGCTTTTGGTTATTATATACTTTTTAATGAACAAATAGCATTTGCTCATTGATAAATATTTATCAAGCATCTACCATGTGGACAGGCATTGTGTTGGGTACTAAAGTTACAGGTATAATTAAAACAGATACAGTTCCTGCCCTTCTGTAATGAAGGAATCCATGAAAGTTTTGATGTTAAAGAACAGAATTCTGATTTTCAAAGATTAATGCTATGATGGTTAAGACTAAGACTCCAAGGTCAAAATAAATAAATGGTACAACTGAATAAGCAAACTTTACAGAAAAGGAAGAGTGATTTGACTTGGGACTGAGAGGCAAGAAAGTGTGGTGATCTCTTGGAATGGATAGGTAGGCAGAGGGCATATGGTCTTGTAATAGGAGATAAGCTCTGGTCAGATTTTGGGGCCCTAATAAGTTCAGGCAGTACCCTGTAGAGTGGATGGAAAATAGACTTTTGTCTATATGCCAGTGCCTTGGTACTGTCTGCATGGAAATCCATTTGAGGGAACTTTAAAAGATCCATTGTGCATTTCAGAGAAAGTAGTGTGAATGATTTTTGATATCCTCTGATGGTGTTGGAGGAAGAATGGCAACTGCAGTGCAATGAATGCATTTTTCAGCCCATCTTTGGAAAATGGACAACCATCAGTTAGTCGATCAATCAACAAATATTTATTGATCATCTTCTATCTTGGATAAAGTATTGCTCAGAGCTGGGCTTGGCACTATGAAAATAAAGAGATCTACATGTCTGAGTATCTAAAATATTAGACATTGTTCTTATAACACAGCCATGAAGAAGTATATCCGTGGGATAGTCAGATTGCAATAGGGGCTCAAGAAGAAATCTTGACCTTACTTTATGCATCAGGCTTTGATGTATGGGATATATGTTAGTTTCCTGTAGGACAATTCAGCAACAATGATGGAGAGCTAGAGAGAGCTCTTGCAACATCACTTAAATGTCTGGTGACAAAACATAATCAGGGCATTTGGGAGGGAGGTCAACAGCCTGAAACTATTATCCAAGCAGGCACTCAGTAGAGTGCTGGCCAGGCAAAGTGCACATGAAGGAGTATGGGCTATGAATTAAAGTTTTTAGGATCTCTAATTCCCTTCTCACTAAGAACCTTCAAGTCAAGGGTCCAAAGTTGAATTGGCTCTGGCTATGGATTGGCAGTTCACTTAGACCACTGGAGAGCTGGGATTTATTTGCTTTAAAGTTTTTTCCAAGACATGTTTAATAGGCAGATGTAAACCTATATGTTCTTCTTCCAACAAGTCTTGGATCCTTGTGTTCCTTGATGCTTGCACTGCTTTCCCAGGGTGTCTTTGGCAACATAATCTTTACTTTGCCGAAGGAGAAAGGCCTTTGGCTTGCATGCTTTCCCACCACCCTGTCAGTTATTACGTCTGTTTTCTTGAAATGGCTTGCTCCAGATTGTTTATTTATTATGGACTTTGTGGTCAGCTGCAAACATAGTTTGCAGTTTTTTTGGTAACATTTATTGTTTTCATCTGATTAAAGAAAAATACATGCCAAAGCTTGAAAAATTGAAATATACAGGGAAGTATAAAAATGAAAATTCAAATTACTCAGAATTCCATTATCCAGAGTTTATCACTATTGATATTTTAGAATATTTTCTCTCAAGCTTTTTGGCTACACATATAAATATGTCTTCATGTCTTTCTAAACAAAAACTTAATAGCTATAGAATTTTGGTTGATTCTGATTTTTTTTTCCATTTTAACTAACATATGTACCTAAATCTTTACCCATATTTCTTTAGGAATAGAGTTCCATAAATGGAATTAGAAGCTTGATTGTATAAATATTTTGAATGACTACTGACAGCTACAAATATACCAGTTTACATCTCCAACACATAATAATGCTAGTGTTCTTTCACTATACCCTTACTACCATTGTATATGATTAATTTCAATTTGATAATTGAATAAACCAAAAATAGTTTAATTCTTATTTTAAATCCTATTTTTGGCTTACTAATGAATTTTATAATCTTTGATAGTGAAGCGATTCTAGAAGTCTTGGCCCTTGTTTTTCTGTACTTAGCTTTATTTCTATTCTACTGATGTTGAGTTCCTGGCTTCCCTAAGTAGGGCTTCTGCACCTTTTTTTTAAATTCATATGACATATTAACTCTCTGCACATATTTTCTCTTCATTCAACAATCACACAGTCATGAAATATTTATTGAGAATCTAACATATTTTAGGCTTCTGAATCTAGAAATAGATAGATGAAAATTGAAGATCCCTGACCTCTAGAGTCTCACTGTATAGAGACAACACACACACATAACCCGATAAATAAAATACAGTGTTTTGATGCCGTGTGGTTGACAATACCGAGTTATTTTCTTTAGAAAGCTTAGACTCTTATTGGCTATAGAGAAGAATATAAAAGGGGCACCTGGGTGGCTCAGTCTGTTGAGCTTCTGACTTCAGCTCAGGTTATGATCTTATGGTTTGTGGGTTTGAGCCCCACATTGGGCTCTGTGCTAACAGCTAGGTCAGAGCCTGAAGTCTCCTTTGGATTCTCTGTCTCCCTCTCTCTGACCCTCCCCCACTCATGCTGCTCTCTCTCTCTTTTTTTTTTAAATGTTTTATTTATTTTTGATACAGACAGAGACAGAGCATGAGAAGGTGAGTGATAGAGAGAGAAGGAGACACAGAACCGGAAGCAGGCTCCAGGCTCTGAGCTGTCAGCACAGAGCCCTACGCGGGGCTCGAACCCACGAACGTGAGATCTGACCTGAGCCGAAGTCGGAGGCTTAACCGACTGAGCCACCCAGGCGCCCCATGCTCTCTCTCTTGAAAAGAATTAAAACATTGGAAAAAAATTAAAAAAAAAGACTAAATATTTTTAAAAAGAGAAGAGTATAAAAGTTATTATAATATTATAATGCAGTAAATCAGAAGCAGCTTAAAATAGTGACTAAGGGCATGTCTCTGAAGTCACTGTCTGGGTCACATTCTGATTCAACCATTAACTAACTCTGTTCTGTGATAAATTATGGGCACATAAATTAGCCATTTTGTTCTTCAGTTTCCTTATTGGGAAAATAGAGGCAATAATAGAGTTGTTTCATAGATTCATGCAAAAGATTTGGAGCAAGACCTACTATGTAGTGAGTGATCAATACATGTATCATTTTATTTTAAGAGATATGCTATGGAAAGCACAGTTTTGTTATTGGAGTGTATAAGAGGGGCTCTTTATCTAGACTTATAAAGTAAGGGCAGGAGTACATGTGTAAAGGAAGCTCCTTTTGGAGAAAGAAACAGTTACCTGATACCTGAAAGATAAGTACATGATGTGACACGTTTGGGAAAGTGCAATGGATTGTCTAAGTGTATGACAGTATTGTTTCTATGGAGGGAAAAGCAGATGCAAAGTCTCAGAAAAGAGAATGAATGTCTTTCAAAGTTCATTGTTATGGAGCATAAAGCTTGAGGGTCTTTCAGTTCTTTGTTGTTGGGTAAAAAACCACCTCAGAATTCAGCAGCTTTAAAATACAATGCCTAGGAAAACAACAATACAGTGACACCTGGGTGGCTTAGATGGTTAAGCTTGATTTCAGCACAGGTTATGATCTCACAGTTCCTGGGACCACTGACAGTGCTGAGCCTGCTTGAAATTCTCTCTCTCCCTCTCTCCCTCTCCTCTCTCAAAATAAATAAAATAAATTAAAAAAAACCAAATAGCTGTGAAAATTTCATCAGAAACTACAGAGACTAGAAAAGAGTGAAATAGTCTCTTTTAAGTAATGATGTCATTAAGAAGACATAACCGTTCTAAATGTGCACATACCAAAAAAAGAACATGAAGCAAAAACTGATGGAACTAAAGAAGAAATAGAAATGTTCTCAATTATAGGAATCTTTTTAAAATTAATTTATTTATTTTGAGAGAGAGAGAGAGAGAGAGTATGAGTGGGAGAGGGGCAGAGGGAGAGAAAGAGAGAATCCAGTCTCAGTGCTGTCAGTACTGACACACAACTTCATCTCATGAACCATGGGACCATGACTAAAGCCAAAATCAAGAGTCAGAGGCTCAACAAACTGAAACACCCAGGTGCCCCAATAATGGGAATCTTTAATACTCTTTTATCAATAATTGATAAAAACAACTAGAAATTAAGAAGAATATAGCCAACTCAAACAGCATTATCAATCCCTACAGAATGTACAGGCATTAAAAGAATAATAACAATGCTCTGCCTGTAAATTCAACAACTAGGATGAAATGAACCAATTCCTTGAAAAACATACACTGCCAAAACTCATACCAGAAGAAATATAAAACAGAATAGTCCCATATACATTTCAAAAAGTGAATTTGTGAGTAAAGCTTTCTAGCAAAGAAAATTTGAGGCCAGATGGTTTCACTGGCAAATTTTATCAAATATTTTAGGAGGAGATAATATCAATTCTATACAAACTTTTCCAGAAAATCAAAGATAATGGAACACTTCTTAACATCTTTTATCAATCTCTGACAAAAGCATAACGAGAAAGGAAAAACTATAGACCAATACTCCTCATGAACATAGGTGCAAAAACCCTTAACAAAATATTAACACATCAAATCTGACCATATCTTTTTCAAAAAGGATATTGGTGTTTGTCCAGTGGTATGCTATTAAACCATTCTTTGGACAACAAAGCTCTGATTTGTAATATTTTCCAATTTCCATGGCAATTTTCATATTCTTGCCATGGCAAATTTTAAGCTACCCATGTGAAGCTACTAATCACAGAGCTGGAAAGAGATGGACACAATCAGCTCTCGTGAGCTGGTGGAAGCTGGCTTCATAACCCATGTTTCAGAATTTCATCTTTGTCATAAAGAAAATGGGAAACATTTGGAGCTTTTAAGCAGGAACAGATTTGTGCTTTAGAATAATCCCTCTTGCTTCAGACTATATAAAGGATTAGAGGTGGGCAAGGTTGGAGCCAGAATGACCACTTATGAATTTCTCATTAGCATTACTAAGAGATGGTCATGGTCTAGGGCTGGGTTGTGGAGGCTGGGGTGGAAAGGGTGGACACTTGTGAACCATTTTTAAGATGTAACCTCAATGAAGCTTCAAGCTGATTGTAGGGTATGGGGCAAAAACAGAGTCACACACCCCACCTAGGAAGGTCCTTGTCATTATCTTTGACAGGCAAGGGCACACACGGCTGCTCTTCATGGAACAGGTTTCTTTTCCTGCAATTTCTCAGTTCCATGACAATGGGTAGCTGTTAATCTATGAAAAAACACTGGTTTTGTTTTTTGTTTTGTTTTGTTTTGTTTTGAGTAAGAGAGCATAAGCAGAGGAGGGACAGAGAGAGAAGGAGACAGAGGATCCAAAGCAGGCTCTGCCCTGACAGGCTGACAGCAGTGAGCCCAACAAGAGGCTCAAATTCAGGAACCTTGAGATCATGACCTGAGCCAAAGTCAGATGCTCAGCTGTCAAGCCATCCAGGAGCCCCCAACACTGGTATTTTTAAAAAAGTTTTACTCAGTGTGAAACTCCTGCCCTTCATGATCTTTCAGTTGGTTGCATCTCTGAGGTTCACTATTGAATGTCTACTTGCACCATGCACTGTTCTAAGTATTTGAGATATAGTATTGAATGAAAATACACCCCTGTCTTTAGGGAACCTATATTCTAGCTGTGGGGTAAAAGGAAGGCAGATGTTAGAGATAAAATGTAAGGTAAAAGTAAGTGATACAAGGTGGCCAAAAGTAAAGAGTATTTTATGAAACAAAAATGTGGAGTACAGTAAGGTGAGTTCAAGAGTGATGGAGAGCGGGACTGTAGAAATAAGTATGGTGGTTACAGACAGACTCATTTAAGCAGGAACAATTGAGCAAAGTCTTGGGGAGATGGAAATGCTACCAGGAGGGACTTCATTTTTGTCAATGAGATCAAATATATCCTCTCTCGTCATATAGTTGTCTCAGCTACATTACTGTAGTCATTGTGCTGTGTTACAAAACCAAAATTCTTTATTCTCTCTCTATTTTCCCTGACCTATTGCAGAGGTGGGCTTAGGTGCACTTTCCATGTTTCTGTGGTATTCTGAGCATCCCTTGACTATAACACAACCCCAAAGGGGTGCAACTGCCTTTTTCCTTGGCTGTTTTTTCCCACTGGACTGAGAATTCCTTAAGGGTTTTGACTGTCCCATTTAATTTTGTATTCTAGTGCCTATAGCCCATCTGGCACACAGGAGGTGTCCAATAAACACACCATTAAGGAATTGGTGAATAGAATATTCTAATGAATTTCTGATTGACAAGTAGTGCCAAGATTTGAAATGAATTCTGATTATAAGATTTGATGGGAAGTGATAGGTTTGTCTGATTAGATTATCATGTCTGTCCCACACATGTGTTTTTGTCATTTCTGTGTGAGCAGCTACAAAACTACAGATCAGAATAGTATTCAAGTTTATGACTGTATGTAAAAAGCCCATTGTGTGTATGTGTGTTGCCAAATTAATACTAGATAAACAGTTTCTTTGGCAAGAAAGAGAAGAAATATTAATAGTTTTATCTGAGTGCCTGGAGTACCAAACTGCTAGATGCCTCATCAATGCTTACTTAGATAAGAAGTAAGCTAGACAAGCTTAAAGTTAGAAACATTTTAAAACTAAAGCAGTCAGTGATGTTTTTGTTTGCCTCTTTATTTTATTTCTTTTTTTGGAGGGGAGGGAAAAGAATAATGAACTTTTCAACAATGACTGAACTGCTTGAACTGCTTTGGGCATATAGGGTTAATCTTTGTCTTTTGACTTTCAAAGATAGAAATTTAATGATGCTATCAAATGACAATTAAAACACACAAGTACTAATGAGGACTGGGGAAGAAAATGTAAAGACAGGACAACTTGAATGGTGGCTATCACAACTACATATACTGTACAGAACAACTGGCTGACTATGTATTAACAGAGCATTTTATAGCTCTTGGGAAAGTAGGCTTGAGGATTCCATGAGAGGCCAAGAAACAATTTCCCTTGGAGGAAGAGATTGTGTGCCCTGAGCACCCCAGTCTTGTCAGAGTTGCAAAGGAGTGAAAGAAGTATGGATAAATGAAGGAAGATCTCGGAGTGCCACATAAATAATTCTTCTGAATAATAGTCTGAGGAATTAGTTTAAGATGAATGGTGGAATACTGGTTCTTGGGATCTTAATGAAGTTTCCACAACAACACTGTTCCAGCAATCAAGATATCTATTGTAACCAATGACTTATAATATAAAGTACAAAGTGCCAGGAAATGAGTATGAACAGAGTGCTTTGGGATAACAAAAGTGGTAACCACCTTTGGCTGTGAGGTCCAGGGAAGACTTCAGGGAAAGAGCAGTACATTGATCTGTGTCTTGAAGAATGAGTGGGCATTGGCTAAGTGAAAACTAGCAATAGGGTTGGGAAGAGCATTCCAGACTGAAGCAGCCTACCTAAGGGCACAGAATGGTAAGAAGTCCTATCCTGATCAAAGATAGATATGACAGTAATGATGGTTTAAGACAAAATGTGTGAGGAAGGTTGGAAAGGGAAAAAGATATGAGAAAAGAACAATGGAATATGACATCCAAGGGGATGGCAAGTGTGATTGAGGAAAGCTTCTACCATAAAAGGTGTTTGGATTTTCAAAAGCTTTAGAGGCATTCCCATAATGACAGTTACTACTTATTAAGCACTTATTTTTCTAAGCTAGGTCAGATTTACACATGAAGATAGAAGGGTAGATGTGGACATAGGAAAAAGAGGATACCAGGTATTGTGATGCCCACAACCTGAAAGTTATTTGGAGAAGGGATGGTACAGAGTTCTCAGTATTGCCCTCATGAGTAAGGAGCATAGGGATCAACAAGAACAGACAGGAAAGCAAAGAGCATTAGTGGGCAATTTTAAAGAATGAGGCTGGGATTCTACTCCTGTAAGGTTTAAAATTCCAACCCCTTAGCCCTGCCGGGAAGTTCCTATCTCTATTCCTTTAAAAAGGTCACTACCTAGCATCTGATACTTGATAATTACAGAGCTTTTCAACCCTAACTGGGGAAGAGAGTGGTGGAGGTAAGAACTATGACCAATAAATGGAAAATTCTCTGATCCTCCCACTAGTATATTGTATTATTTGCTACAGATTTCAAGCTATATGCCTCCCAATAATGTCAAAAACCCATCTTGTGTGTTGTGTGTCCCTACCTTCTTTCCTCCCATTTCCCCAGAAGGAAGGTGGGAAGGTGGGAAATATTCTAGGCCAGTGCTTCTTCAACTGCAGTCAGAGTACTGTGAAAATGTTAGGGAATTTTTAATTATTTTCTTCCTTCAAGGATAACATTGAAAAAAAGTGATTTTACCAGTTAAAATGAAAATGATTATTTTTTCATTAACATATCAAAAGTATGTGCATCAAATGACGTTTCTTATGTCAGAATTTTAAAAACTCAAGTCTATAGATTCTGAGGATCCTAAAATAAATCTATGGGTATCAGAAATAAGTTTTTCCGGGGCACCTGGGTGGCTCAGTAGGTTAAGTGTCCGACTTCAGCTCAGGTCATAATCTCATGGTTTGTGGGTTCAAGCCTCGCACCGGGCTCTGTGCTGACAGCCTAGAGCCTGTTTCGATTCTGTGTCTTCCTCTCTCTCTGCCTTTCTCTTGTTCACACTCTGTCTTTCTCTGTCTCAAAAATAAATAAAATAAACTTAAAAAAATTTAAATAAAAAAGAAATATTTTTTTTTTCCCATAAAAGAGAAGTCAGCAAACTATGGCCCACAGGCTGCATCCAACTCTCCACCTGCTTTTGTAAATTCAGTTTTATTGGAGCTAGCTGCAACCCATTTGTTTATGTATCTTCTGTGGTTACTTTCTGGCCACAGGATAGAGTAGTCTCAACAGGGAATATATAGCCTATAAAGCCTAAAATCTTTAATGTTTGGCCTTTTATAAACAAATTAGCCAATCCCTGCCTTATTTGTTTTTTTTTTAATCAGTTTATTGTCAAATTGGTTTCCATACAACACCCAGGGCTCTTCCCCACACGTGCCCTCCTCCATCACCACCACCTCTTTCCCCTCCTCCCCCTTCCCCTTCAACCCTCTGTTCCTTTTCAGTATTCAATAGTCTCTCAGGTTTTTTGTCCCTCTCTCTCCCCCACTCTCTTTCCCTCTTCCCCTCCCCCTGGTCCTCCATTAGGTTTCTCCTGTTCTAACCCCTGCCTTTAAAGACGCACTATATCACTGAGATTTAAGATATACTGACCCGGGCATCAAATGCTTATTAACTAATTGGAGTTAGAGTTATGTGCGTCTGGCATCTGGCATCCCATGCCCAAGCTTTGGGCCCTGCAGATCTCATTTCACGTCCAGCTCTCCCATCTATTAACTGTCTGACCTCTGCTTTCTTACCTGTAAAATGGATGAAATAAGGTATCTACTTCACAGTAAAAGCCCATGCTTACTTTCTCACCCAACTCAAGTTTAGATATTTGGGACTTGATTTCTGGACAAAGGAGATTCAGTAAGCTGCATAGGCTCCTTGAAACAAAGAGACCTGTATTTTACAAATTCAATAGACTCTACTAAAGCCTGATTGCAAGATTTTACTGTTATCAGTATGCCTGGGATACATAAAAAGAACTCAAAAATTGTAAAGCACACCTTTATCTGTTACTATTGTTGTCTCCAAGACCTGTTTCTGTTTTTTATAGAAATCCCTTACTACCTAAACTCTCATTACTCAAATATTTACCAAAAAAAGCACCAGGCATATAGATGCCAGCAAATTGCTTGTCACCTGTGATTATAGATGAGAGAGCATCATAATGTACTGTTATTGCATCTCACTATTTCAACATGTTACATATTATCATTGTCATCGTCCCCCACATTAAGGGATAATGTCTCCTCAGAAAATATCCTCTAAAGGACACAACTGTATTATTATTATTAATTATTAAAAATAAGAGACTATAGGCCCCTCACTATCTGAACATTTGCTGTCCAACAGGCTTTTAGGAATGAGTTAAGTTCAGGTAAAAAGTCAAGCTTGTACTCTCCTCTGGGGAATCGAATCCCTATCTTGTTCCCATGTGTGAGCCTCTTCCTTGCTAACCTATCCATGATGCAGCCTTGCATTGTTTTACCAATCACCTCCCAAGAAGTAGAATAATCATCTCTGATGGTGGGTGGGCCTCTGCTTTCCAGGTGCCAGCTGTCTCTGTCTGTTTGCCTGGTTTCTTGGCATAGCCTGCTCTTGTATCCTGCTAATTCTTTTCCTTTCCTTTTCCAAATGTGTCTCCTTTGAAGCTGTGCGTGCCTAGGCAGAAGTCCCATCCTTTAGTCAAGCAAGTTCAAGTATGCATGCTTGCCTATTCCCAACATTCCCTTTCAATATGTTTCTTCCATGGGTCAGAACATGCTGTTCTCTGCCTTGGGCTTCTCTGGTGTCCCTTGTTTCACTGACCTTCCACCTGTTGCCTGCTGCCATTCCTTCAAGGTGCTGTTCTGTACGTGGATAGGAACTCTCTCACAGGTCCTACACCTGGGCCCAGTTTCCTACCTTCACTCCTCCCAGGTGATGGTTCTGATTCCAGATCCCTGCTTTCCCTGCTATCCAGCTGCAATGAACAGAGCAATGCTTAATCAGGTTCAGACACAAACCAGGCTACCCTTTTGGGTTTTTATTTGCTTCTGATGTCCTTTGTTGGTTTATTTTAAACTGACTGGCCCAATATAAGATGTTGCATAGAGAAACAGGGGTAGCTTGTGGGTAACATAAAACGATGTGACTCAAACTTGAATTTCTGTAATTATAAGCCATATGCAATGATCTCAGGCATGGACCCCAATCACACAAAACATTTGTGACATGAGAAGTTTGGAGATCTAACTTTCTATTTCTACTCACTGGATGTGTGAACTGTCTAGGCCTTGCTTTCCTCTTTCATAAAGAGAGATAATGTCTACTTTACAAGATTAGCTTTGTGCAGTGGCAGTATCGTAGCCAATGAGGTTTATCCGATTATTGCTAATTGAAAACTTTTCCCAATACTTTACAAGATTATTACAAATATGTAAAGAACCTAATACAGTGTCTTGACCCAATTATTGCACAATGCCAGGTAACTATATATATGCCTTTCACTGGCTCTGGGATTTTTTTTTGTAGGCTTTACTTTCTTTGACTGCAATAGGCCCAGATGTGTGCCTGGTTAGTCTACCTTGGAGTTCCAGAAATAAGATAGTGGAGCACCAAGATGTGTCTAAATTAGAGCTCATTCAGATACAGAAAAGATCATACCTGTTCTTATCCAAGTTCCTTTCCCTATGAAGTACCTTTACTCCCTTCTATTCTCCCCACTGGTCTTTCTCTTTTCCCAGTGATGAATGGTCTCATGGCTTGAAGCAAATGCTTTGTTCCAGACTTAGTTTTGCACTATCTCTTTATTCCCTGCTTGGCCATCTTCCCTTTCCAGCAAAAAAGAATTCCTTAGCCCTTTCATGTTGGAAAGAAAACCTTTTATAGAAAGAATATCAGAATTAAAGTCAGGAAACTGAAACCAGTATAGGATCTACTCCTTCACCAGTTGAGTGATCCTGGAAAGTAATTTTACTTCTCTGTATGTCATTTCCTCAACTCCCAGATTTTGAAAGTTGAAAAACTCTACACAAATGTTTACTAAATATTCTTTCTCTTAATTAGTTTCAGAACCTTGCAGTATTCTAAAAAAAGATAGAAACTCAATAATATACTTATTGGTAGATGAACTGAAGAAAACTTATGAGGTTCTAGTCCACTGTAAGTAATTCAAGTTGGATTTCCCAAATTAATGGGCTGACTGAAGATGGAAAATGATGTATGAGAAATATGTCAGATTCAAGGATCCCTGTTGATTCATCTCAAAATCTATTCTGTCCCCTTTCTTCTTATCCACACACACCTTCTTAAAAGCGAATAAAGCCTTTAGAAGCTTTAGTCTTTCCTTCTCATGGTAGTTGTTCACCACTTGATGTTTTAGTACTCTGAAGACTAAAGAGTTGAGAATGGTTTTTCAAATGACATGGACCAAGTGAGTCCTTTATGTGAGCTAAGTGAGTGAAAATTCCTTCTGTCTTTGGTTGTTGCATGAGAGAAACCCCAAGAGACTGGTCTTTCCAGAGGAGCCACAGCCCTCTTCCTGAGTCTGCATCATTCCTGTCTAGCTTACAGCTCACTCTGCATCTACTCTGCTTCCTTCCCCATCAGCTCCCCCAATCTTTCTCCACTTACTGCACCACTGGTGGTCTGGGCTGTGTGGCCCAGATGTTTTCCCCAAGTGATTAGAAGGTTACTTTTCAAGTGTCTTTATAGAGCAGATGTTCCCATTCATACCCCCCTCCCTGCACACCACCCAATTGCTGAAACCTTTCTCTGCCCCAGAGAGCACTCATGTTGCTGCTGTGTGTTTGATCAGGAGAGTACAGAGCAGGAACAAGAGAATCGCACACTGATGATGGTTTGGCATGCAAGCTCCTGGGTGTGTGTGTGTTCCTTCTCCCTTTGTTCCCATTACAGTTGTGAGCAGATGTTCCCAAACAGCCCATTGGCTCTTCTTTCTCTGGCCCCTTACACCAGTGCTTCATCCTATTCCCCTGCTTGAGGCTAGACACAATTTGCCCAAGACTCCAATATCTTTCTTCACTTAGGTACACCCATTCCCTTTACTTTGTCCAGAGCTCTGCTTGCTCAGCTTGGGAAATCTGTATGACATAAAGGAGTTTTCTCCTAAGCCCACAGTTCAGTTATAGATTACTCCTTACCCTTTGCTTACCTGAGTCTATTATTTAATCTACCCTCTGCTTCCCTTTTCAGTTCACCTTTTCTCCCAAGCTCCAGCCCCAATGAACTATTGCAGATCGGCCATGCTCTCTCTCACCTCTAAGCCTTATATGTGTGCCTTCCCTTCTTTCTGGAACATTCTCTCTATTCTTTTCCCTTTTGCCTGGTGAATTCCTGCTCATTGTTTACATCTTTGCTTAAGCATGACTTTCTTTTTGACCTCCACTTGCCAATCATTAGCTGCCATAGAGCTCCTGTGTCAATTCCAACCCAGCCCTTATTTTTTTTATACTATAGTTGTCTTTTTACGCAAATCTTTCTGTTCAGGTATGTGACTAGTGAATTTTCTGTTTTTACATGTAAAAAAATCTTTATTTCACCCATACTCTTGAATGGTAGTTTAGCTAAATATAGAGTTCTGCTCTCACAGATCATTTTTCTCAATACGTTAAAGACATTATTTCATGGTCTTCTGACAAATTTTAGTACTGACAAGAAATTTTCTGCAGATCTAATTATAGAACTCATTCATCTGTACAAAAGCTATCTTTTGGTTTTTCTATCTCTTAATACATTTTCATTGTCTTTGATACTCTGCAGACTCCCACAGTGTATTGAGATGAATATTTTATGTCTTTCCTCAATTTTAGAAAATACTTCATCATTACCACTTTGATAACCACCTCTTTCCCATTTCCCCAGTTCTCTCCTTATTGAACACTTCTTGACATTTGAGTTTCTCACTCTTTGTTTCATTTATTTTAATAGCACTTATACGTTTTCCAAATTGTGGGCAATTTGCTCAGATCTATCTTCCAGTTTGCTAGCAGTGTTTTCAGTATCCACTGTGTCTATACTACTGCTTAACAATCCTCTGTGTGTGTGTGTGTGTGTGTGTGTGTGTTTAATTTCAATTACATTTTCCATTTAAAAAATTTGTATCTTTCCAGAGAATAAGAAGACAAGCCACAGGCTGGGAGAAAATATTTACAAAAGACATATCATTAAAAACAAAAAAGCCCTGGGGCGCCTGGGTGGCTCAGTCGGTTAAGCGTCTGGCTTCGGCTCAGGTCAGATCTCACGGTTCGTGGGTTCGAGCCCCGAGTCGGGCTCTGTGCTGACAGCTAGCTCAGAGCCTGGAGCCTGTTTCGGATTCTGTGTCTCCCTCTCTCTCTGCCCCTCCCCTGCTCGCACTGTCTCTCGCTGTCTCTCAAAAATAAATAAAAAGCATTAAAAATTTTTTTAAATCTGAGTTTAAAACAAAAAAACAAAAACAAAAACAAAAAAGCCCTGTTACTCATTTTTTAAAAAGGTGGAGCACCTGGGTGGTTTAGTTGACTAGGAATCTGACTTTGGCTCAGGTCATGATCTCACAGTTCATGGGTTCAAGCTTCGCATTGGGCTTCAAGTTGACAGCACACAGCCTGCTTGGGATTATCTCTTTTTTTCTCTCTCTGCCCCTCCCCCATTCTCTCTCTTTCAAAATAAATAAACTAAAAAATCCTTTAAAATTAAAAAAAAATCTTGTTATTTAAAATGTACAAAGGACTCTTGGGGTTCCTGGGTGGTTCAGTCAGTTAAGCGTCCAACGTCAACTCAGGTCATGATCTCACAGTCTATGAATTCAAGCCGGACATTGTGCTCTGTGCTGACAGCTCAGAGCTTGGATCCTGCTTCAGATTTTGTCTCTGCCCCTACTCTGTTCTTGCTCTCTCTCAAAAATAAATAATAAACACTAAAAACATTAAAAAATAAAATATATAAAGAACTCTTGAGACTCAACAATAAGAAAACAAACAACCTGAGTTAAAAATGGGCAAAAGACCTGAACAGACATTTCATTAAAGAAGATGTAAAGATAACAAGTAAGTATATTATAAGATGTTCCACATCACATATCATCAAGGAAATGTAAATTAAAGCAACAGTGTAACTGCTAGAATGGTCAAAACCAGAATACTGACAATAGTAGATGTTAGCAAGGATGTAGAGCAACAGAAACTGTTACTCATTGTTTATGCAAATGAAAAACCGTACAGTCACTTTGGAAGACAATTTGGCAGTTTCATAGAAAACTACACTTGCTATATAATCTGGCAACTGTATGCCGTGATATTTATCCAAATAAGTTGAAAACTTGTATGTGCATAAAAACCTGAACATGGATATTTATGCAAACTGTATTCATAGTTGCCCAAACTAAGAAGCATCCAAGATGCCCTTTAGTAGGTGAATGGAGAAATAAACTGTGGTATTTTCAGACAATGGAACAGAATGAGAGAAGATATTTGCAAATGACATATCTGCTTAAGGTTTAGTATCCAAAATATATTAAAAAAACTTATAAAACTCAATTTCCTAAAAACAAATAATTCAATTTAAAAAATGGGTGAAGACAGGAATAGATATTTTTCCAAAGAAAACATCAGGATGGCTAACAGACACATGAAAACATGCTCAACATCACTCAGCATCAGGGAATTGCAAATCAAAATTACAATGAGATGTCACTTTGCACCTGTCAGAATAACTATAACCAATGACACAAGAAACAGCAAGTGTCGATGAGGATATGGAGAAAGGGGAACACTTGCACTGTTGTTGGGAATGCAAACTGGTGCAGCCACTCTGGAAAACAGTATGGAGTTTCCTCAAAAAGTTAAAAATAGAACTACCCTATGATCCAGCAATTGAAGTACTAGGTATTTACCCAAAGAATGCAAAAACACTAGTTGAAAGGGCTACATGAATCCTGATGTTAATAGCAGGATTATCTACAATAGTCTATGGAAACAGCCCAAGTGTGCATCGACTGATGAATGGGTAAAGAAGATATGTGTACACACACACACACACACACACACACACACACACACCTTTGCCTTACTATATGGGCTATTACTCAGGCATAAGAGAGAATAAAATCTTTCCATTGACAATGATGTAGATGGAGCTGGAACATATTATGCTAAGAGAAATAAATCAGAGAAAGACAAATACGATACGATTTCAGTCATATGTGGTGGAATTTAAGAAACAAAACAGATGAACATAGGAGGGAAAAAAGAGAAAGGCAAACAAAGAAACAGACTCTTAGTTATAGAGAACAATCTAATGGTTACCAGAGGGGAGGTGGTAGGAGGAAGGATAAAATAGGTGATGAGGTTATGGAGTGCACCTGTTATGATGAGCCTCAGGTGTTGTATGGAAGCGTTAACTCACTCTATTGTATACCTGAAATTAATATTATACTATATGTTAACTGATTGGTACCGGAGTCCAGCTCCTGCTGGTCCCGGCTCTCCTGAAGGTCCAGGCTCCCCAGACTGGTGGTGTCAGTGGAAATGGTGGAAAATTAGAGGCGAGAGAGCCCAGTTGATCACCAGTCTGGCATCTCTCTGGCATCTCTCTCTTGCCAGGTTTTGTGCCTTTATTTATAGATTTAAGTGTTAACATGACATCAGAAAGTGGAATTTTTACAAATAACTCTCAGCAATAAGATGCTTTGAAAAGGGCGCAGAAACAGGTTTTACAGAGGCAGTTTTGCAGAACTACTCTAATTACAATGAGGTAATTTACACATCATAGGATAACAGGATATTCTCAGTGAAAAGCATATAACATACACATTTGTTTGAACGGGTAGTAAATCTTACAACTAAGAAGATATCAGGATGTGAGAAGCAGATAACAAACACATTTTATAACAATAACGCTAAGATTCAGGCATAAACAAGGCTAGGAGGCATTCTATTTGGCTCACAAGATGAAGAATGTATTTGCGATGGTTAGTAAATAAACCTTTTGTCAACCTTGTTCTTTGATGGTGAAGGTGTAAGCGCCATAGGTGCCCCAGATGTGCTGGCCTTTGCATATGAGCTTAAGTTGTAACTACTCTTACCCATTCTCATAAGGGGCACCAATTAGCATATGTATGCGCAGTAACTTATGCCTGGCTCTTGATTGTTTCTTATTCCTAAATTAGGCTCTTTTTTTCCGGCCAGAGTAAATATTATTCTTGTGTTCTTTAACCGCCTTTATTATCCATGTCTTAAGTTTGTGAAGCTCATTAGAAGAGCCTTTCGATAAAATATCTGCAGTGCTTTGTTTAAATTCCTCTTTATAGAGGTGGGAATATGCTTCTTCCCATGAGGTATCTGTGTGGGGAATATCGGTCTGACTTGGAACATTGTGAGGCCTAATCAATAGCAACAGGCTTATTTTCACATGAGCAGTAGTAGCAGAAGGAGAAGCCAGTTTCCGCCTCTCATGGCAGGACCCGTGCACGTCTGTCTTTCCTTACTGTGACCGTGTCATCCAGTGAGGCCGGTGCGGCTCCCAGCAGATTGGAGTATGAATAAAAACGTTTAAAAAAAGAAATGAACTAGGAAGGAACACGGAGGAAACTTAAATGCATATTACTAAGTGAAAGAAGCCAATCTGAAAAGGTTATATACTATATGTTGCCAATTATTTGACATTCTGGAAAAGGTATAACTATGGAGACAGCAAAAAGAACAGTGATTGCTAAAAATTGGGGGGAAGAATTGATAGGTAAAACAGGATTTTTAGGGCAGTGAAACTATTCTGTATGATACTACAATGGAGAATATATACCATCATATATTTTTCCCACAGAATGCACAACACCAAGAAAGAACTCTAATAATACAATGATATATTGGTTTAAGCTCATTGATTGTAACAAACAGACCACCACCCTTGTGCAGGATGTTGATAGTGGGACAGGCTGTATGGCCAGGTGTCCATGGAACAAGAATTTTTGTTTCACATAACAAGGGATTTCAAAGTAAACAGTATAGGACTGTATAGCTATTCAAGGATGTCACCAATGATCCTGCTCTACTATGTCTTTCTACTCCATAATAATTTGTTCTTATTTTCACAAGATGGGTATGTGTCTCTGGACATCACACATGCTTTCCAGACATAAAAAAGGGTGGGGGGTGAACATCAAAAAGGGCTTCTTCTAGTTAGGCGTTGTCTTTTTATTGAGGCAAACAAGTTTTCCCCAGGAACTTTTGCTTTAATCTCATTGTCCAGGGCTCTTTGTCACATGGTCTGCTTTAGCTGCAAGGTGAGCTGGGATAGTGGATATTTTCATTTCTGGCTTTTTTGTTTAATTTTTAAATTTTTAACTAAAAAAGTATATTTTTTTTGAGAGAGAGAGAGAGAGGGTGAGTGAGTGCAGGGAAGGGGCAGAGGGAGAGGGAGAAGAGAGAATCTCCATGCCCGACATGGGGCTCCTTCTCAAAACCCAGAATTCATGACCTGAGCAAAATCAAGACTCAGACACTCAACCGACTAGGCCACCCAGATGCCCCTCTTTTTCTAGCCTTTGTAGCAGAAGAAGAAAAGTAAAAGGGAGGTTAGATTCCTTAGATGTTAAGGAAGTCAATCTACAGTATTTTCTACAGCTGTTATTTTATATCATTAGATTTCTTTGAGTATTTTTGAAATATTGATTTGTAGATTACTTTTGAGTGGGGAATGTTTTATCAATGGCTCCATCTGTTCTCCATCTCCCAGCTTAAAAAAGTAGGTCTATTAGCGGTGGAGGGTTTTTATGCTTGTGCTGTTACTGCAGTCTTCACCTATCTAGTCACCAAGCTTGGATGATGGTTTTCATTTCTGATAGAAAAGTTATGACTATACCTTCCTCTTCCCTTGGACCTCAGAATCCTATAAACTTAGTGATCTAGACAGCAGTTGTCAAAATATTTTTTGGACAATTCTTATGATAGGAAGACTAATTTCAATTCATCATCTCACATGGAGCCTCTTCTCCCCATCAACTCACAGGAGCCAAACTTCCAGACCCTGTTATTCTAGACCCAGAGCCCAGTATGTCTATTTATTATTTAGTGTTTCTGTTCCATTTCAAGTTCACCAAAATGTTTTCCTTGTTTTTTCTTCTTAACAATAAGTCAGCTATGTCATTTTGATTTTCTCCTCTTATAACCAGCATGCCTGTGTATTTGAACCAGAGAAGAACATTAATGCATGAACTAACCAAGCCATCTATGATTTTTTTTCTTTATCACACATCTTTTTTGTATTGTCTGCTTGGCAATTAATCTTCATAATACATTTGTGAGATTTTTAAAGGCAGACAATGTCTTTTGTATTCCCCAAGAGATGTGTGAAGGTGCCAGTCACTAGAGCTCTGGGTAGTAGAATATTGGGCACATAAATTTTTCCTGCATATGGGAAACTGGAGATCATTTAAGGGTCCAAAAATTTATGTTAACTCTGTCTAGGATTTTAGAGAATTTCCCAGATATCCTAATAGTCACTGGACTAGAGATTTATAGAAGCCATCCACAAAAAGGAAAACTTTATTCTTGTTTTTGCTTCTTCTTTGTTTTTTTTTAAGGATAGAGACACATGGGGCATCTAAGTGGCTCAGTCGGTTGAGCATCCAGCTTTGAGGTCATGATCTCATGTTCATGGTTTCAAGCTCCACATCAGGCTCTGTGTTGACAGCTAGCTCAGAGCCTGGAGCCTGTCTTCAGATTCTTTGTCTCCCTCTCTCTCTCTGACCCCTTCCTGCTTATGCTGTCTCTCACTCTCAAAAATAAATAAAACATTGAAAAAAGAATAAAAAAAAAAAGAATAGAGACACATTATAACCAAGTTAAACATGGCTAACCCAGAGAACCAAGTCAACCTTTAGTTGTAATCTGAGCCCATAGCACATGCCTTCTTTGTACTTTTGACCATTGACCATTAACTTTGTAACGGGATTTTCTGAGAACTGCTATCCTGCTAAGGTCAAATTCTAATCAATGTTGTGCAATTAAGAAGTCCCGTGCTTGTCAAATTGAGAGTGCCAGTTTTAATTTCTTATAGTCTGTCAGTCGTCATAGACTCTCCTCCACCCCGTCCTCATCTTTGCCTGTTCTCTGGTTTCTTTCTACTGCTTTCTATTCCATTGTCATCCTCTGAAAACATCTGCCTGCCTAATTGAACAAAACAGTCTTTACTGAGCAGAAAAATGTTAATTGCACTGGTGCTAAAGATTAATGTATTGCTCCTAAGTGTGCTTCCCCTCCAAAGTGCCCAAAACCCTAACTAATAGCTTCATGTACACTTCATACACTTGGATCCAAGATGTACTGTAGGCTGTAGGACTTCGTTTGACCATTAGATCACCTGTAATTCTAAACCATTTAAAGGAGCATTATTATGTATTTTTCCTTTTAGATATCATAGCAGCAACTTACTCAGAAGCAGAAATAACCAATTGTCCCCCACCCCCACCCCGGTCATAGTACCATTATCAAGGAATTGTGGTAATTAGTAATTAGGAAATAACTGGAATGTTATTTCTGTGGAGTGTGGCCATTGAGTACAATGAAAAAAGAATTCTTTGGCAGGACTTTTTCCATAGTTAAAATACCTGAAATGTTTTGAATTGATTTTCAGAGTAGAAAAAAATCTATCTGGGCACACCATAAAAAAATAATTTCACTTTTTTTTTGACTGGTTTCTGCACAGTTGACTTGGTTTGATACTTTTGATTAGTTTTTACCACTTAGATCAGAAAGCCCCATCTTTCCCATTGAAACTAACTCATTTCCACCCCACCATGCCATATGGTGATTATCCACATATAGACTAGATCTTTTAAAATGGTGCTATTCTGCTAGGGATATACCTGAGGAATACAGAAGTGCTGATGCATAGGGGCACATGTACCCCAATGTTCATAGTGGCACTTTCAACAACAGCCAAATTATGGAAAGAGCCTAAATGTCCATCAACTGATGAATGGATAAAGAAGATGTGGTGTATATATAT
>NC_043709.1:18230396-18272928 GCF_006229205.1 Suricata suricatta | reverse complement strand
AAATGGTGCTATACTCCCCTGTTCAGTGGGCTTTTTCAGCTGTAAGTTTAATTTTCCACTTGTATTACAGGTTCAAACAGATTTGATTGGACTAAATTTTTAGAGATTGAATGTTGCTGTTGGTGCTTGTGTTTTGTTTGTTTTGTTTACCAATTTAGAAATCAATCTCAACTTTTAATGTACCTCATAGTCACTCAAGAAATTTGGATAAAAATGCATATTCCTTTCCCAGCCCTGGATGTTCCATAAATCTCAGAGCACCCCCAAGTGACTTTAATGCCTTTGCTCTTTGAGCAACACTTTGAGAAAAATCATTTTGCATAGTGAAGGCATAAATAGAAGCTTACCTGTGACCACACCCTTCCTAATGGAAGGAAGAAATAACAGAGGTTCTTCTGTAAAGGACCAGCTAGTAAATATTTTAGTGAGCCATTACACTCATGTCACTGCTGCAGTAGAAAGAAGTCACCAACCATGTATAAATGAATGAGTGTGGCTGTGGGCTGCTAAAACTTTAGTTACTGATACTGAAATTTGCATTTCATGTAATTTTCATGTATCACAAAATATTATTCTTTTTTATTATTTTTCAACCATTTAAAAAAGGAAAGACAATTCTTAGCTCTATGGCTTGTGCAAACACACTAATAAACCAATTTGGCCTGTGAGTGGTAGTTTGTCGATCCCTGTTCCAGAGAGTGGGAGAGAGTCCCATTCAAGGCCATTTCTTCCTCTCAATCCAGACCCTACCCCTTCCTTCTTCTTCTGAAATCTCACTAAATCTGCCATACCCTTTCTCTTCTGCTCCTTCCTCTCTTCCTCACTCCTGGATTCTCCTTAGACTATAAATCAGTCCCACTCTAAATTAAACTACTTTGGCCCCATATCATCCTGCTTTTCAAACTGTCTCTCTTCTTATCTAAATCTGGAAGAACAGTGTTGAGACTCAGGTGTTGCAAACTGAAAACCCGTGGCCAAGTCTAGCCTTCAGATTTGTCATTTGACCTGTACAGTGTTGGGCTACATTGTTAAGAAAAACAAGATTGTAATTTAATGACATCATTTAGAAATGGAAAGATTTCATTTAAGAAACAAAATTTCTACTTTTTTTTTTTAACTTGGAGATTGGGAAACTGAGGCCACATTCTTCAGTGGAGCTGAATACATGCTATTGGCTAGCAACTGTCCTCTTTGTTAGACAAACGCTCCCCACTGTGCCATGATCCATACTGCTTTCTATCATATAGAGGATGATTTGTTCTTGTGCTTAATCTGGGCTTTCTAAACACTTTAACCTGTGGTCTTTGCCATGGCCAACCAGCCTGTGTAAAAAAGACTTCTGTCTACCTTTCTTAACCCATCTGCAAACAATTCCGTTCACCTTGCTAACCATTCCCAGTTGTGCTTCTTCATTACTACCCTAAGCTCACTCCTCCTTCAGAATATTTACATTAAAATTTTTTTAGTGTTTATTTATTTTTGAGAGAGAGAGAGAATGAGATTGAGAATGAATGGCAGAGGACAGAAAGAGCGGCAGACACAGAATCTAAAGCAGGCTCCAGGCTCTGAGCTGTCAGCATAGAGCCCAACACAGGGCTCCAACTCACAAACCTTGAGATCATGACCTGAGCAGAAGTCAGACACTTAACTGACTGAGCCACCCAGGTGCCCCAGAATATTTGCATTTACTATTTTCCCTTAGCCTAAAATATTCTTTCCCCACATATTTGCATGGTTGACTTTTTATCATTCAGGGATGAGTTTAAATGTCATCTCCTAAGAGAAGTCTTTCATGATCCACACCCCCACCCCCACTCTTTGCTGCATTTCCCTGTCCTGTTTTTTTTTTTCATTTTCAAATAATCGCCAAATCATCATTTTTTTACTACTGTCTTCCCCCACGTCACTACTGAAAACCCCATTGTCTATTATATTACCTGGCCCAGGTAGGTATCAACTACTGAATAACTACCAAAGCTTACCTTTTTGGCTCACTTACCTGACCCAAGTGAGTATTTGAATCTCTGATCCCTGGTCTTTACTCATCATAATTATCTCCCCACCTCCCATTTATTCCTTGGCTCACCATACTGTAGCATAATAATAATTCTACTGTAATGGCTTTTGCTAAAATCACCAGTGACCTTCAGATTTCCTCATCTCTCAACCCTTTTCTTCCTAGGACTCTGTCTGGATTCTTATCTCCATTTCTTACTTTCTGGCATTTTCCTTAGATTCCATTCTCAGCCCATTACTCTTACCACTATGTGCACTCTCACAAAGTAGTCTTGTCTCAACTATCACTTCTATTCAATAACTTCCAAACTTATTTCTTCAGTCCAATATTTTCTTGGAGTTTCAATATGCAATATCCAAATTTCTGTTAGAGAGTTCTGTATGGGTGTCCTACAATCATCTCAAACTAAGTTGAACTCATCATCTGTCTTAAATTGGTTTCCCTGGAATACAGATTCTTAGATGGAGCTTTGCATGTAAGAAATTTATAGAGAAGTACTCTTGGCAACAGACTAAGAGGGATTGAAAGAAGCAGGATTGGGTAGAAGGAGAACTTGAACTAGAATATACTTGCAACAAAAGCTTCAAGTGATCCAGTATGAGGCTCTGGAGTTTTAGAATAGTCTGAATTGAGGAAATGGAGATAAAATTTTGTGTCCTTGCATTGACCGGTCATTTGAGGCAAGTTCTTCCCTAGGGAAGGATATATAGAGCTGAGGCATCTCCTTTAGCAGATGATAATTCCTAGGGAAAGATGAATCTGTAGATCATTAGCATATAATACTCCTGGCAGATGTAGGAATAAATTTCTCAGTACCAGAAGGAAGATCTGGGTAGCTTAACATATATTACACCTCTTGAGATACTGAATGCTTTCACTTCTAATAAATTCTCTTCATGTGGAAATAGCTTCTCCCAGGACTATGGTTTGCTCTTTTCTCAGTGAAACTTACAAAAGGAAGATTAGTGGGATTAAAACTGTAAACTCGGGTGCTCAGCTGGTCTTGACACTACAAGTGACATCTAACATCTTCTTCTATTATCCATCGTGACTTCCCTTCATTTAGCACTTTTGCTGATCTAGATGGCTTACCTGGAAATGTGACTCAGACCACCTTCTCTGAGGGGTCTGATCCTTTGGTCACAATGCTCTTGTCAGGCTTTGGCTGCCTTCCCCATCCATTTAGCAATAAAATTGGTTAGATGAGTACCAAGAGATGCCCCATTGGATCAAGTGGGTGTCAGACCGATTCTTCCTTATCCCATTGTGTAACCGAAGCTCTGCCTGTTCTTTATAATCATGGTAATTATCCATGACTGTATGCTGTCTCCTTTTTTTGCCTGCAGTTCTCTTGATACAAGGAGATTAAAGAGAGTAGGTGACACCATACCCTAAAGTTAAATGGTATTCAAGTTCCTGTTGGGAGCTTTCTGTTTCTGGGAATAGACTCCTCTAGACCCAAGAAACCTACAATTAGAGTGTTTGAGAACACATTCCTGATCATTGGGAATTATAGTAACAAGAACCACTCTTTCTTTTATATCTTGGTTCCTAGACCCATGTATTCTATCTATTGGAAACTTAGTGCCATTTAGTTATTTTTCATTTAGGGTGGACATTATGTCCTGGAGAATAGCAGTCCATCCTTACAGGTATCATCTCCAAGCTTGTAGTTCAGTTGCACTTTCAAAAGACCTTCCATTACTATATTAAGCCAGCAGTGTCTAAGTGATGCAGTATGTAAAAGGCATGAATCCCATGGTCATATGGCTCTGCCATATCTCATATAATGTTATTAGGTCCTTTCATCTAATATGATGTTATATTGGTTGATCAAATACTCCTTAAGCTCTCTTAAGCTTAATGGTGCTGATAGGCTCTGTAGTCAGGAAAAGCAAACCTATACTTGGAAAATCTGCCAATTCTGGTCAAAATAAATTGTTGCCCCTTCTAGGGTGAGAGGAGTCCAATGTAGTTGACTTGCCAAGTGATTGGCTGTTCTCCTCAAGGGATGATGTCATCATATTGGGGTTTTAGTATTAAATCTGTATTGTTGACAAGTTGGGCTTTTGGCAATGATGAAAACTAAGATCAGCCTAAACATGTAAACCCATGGTGTTAGCTTATGTGTAACATTTATACCTACAACTACGTCTAGTCTATTCATGTGCTTATTGTACCATCACTGGAGTGCCAATGACTGATGTCAACTGCTGAGTCATTTTGTTGACTTGGTTGTTTAGTGCCTCTTCTATTATGGATACTCTCTGGTGGGCCTTTACATATGATTAAGTTATTCGCATTTTGTGCTTACTTTCATAAATCAATCCATATTGATTAATTCATCAACCCTCTTATCCAGATCTTTTTTTTTTTTTTTAATATCCCAAATGTTTTCTTTTTAGGCCTTGGACCAGCCAGACAAGCTATTTACCACTATCCATTAATTCATAAATAACATTTCCTCAAGTCACCTTTCTTTCCACAGAAGGTTAATAGTCAAATGTAACACCTAAAGAGGATTTTTTTCTCACCACTGTCTTTTAGGGCTACTCCTGAGTTGAACTATAATACAGCAGCTGTCATTTTGGGTTTGTATCATCATACTGAGTGGACCCATCCATGAACTTAGTTGGGTGTTTGGGGCATTTTGTCATTTTTCTTCCTTCAACTCTTGATCAAAAGGAACTCTCACAAAGGCATAGGTGTCAGCTGAGCAAGAGGCACTCATACAGTTGATGTTATAGGCTTTTCTGGGGAACGTCTTAGACTGAGCCATGAGCAGTCACACTCCCAGCAACTGAGAGAGTGAAAATAGAAATCATAGGCAGTGCATCAGAGCATTTACTACACTGTCATCCTCACCAAACCTGATCCTCATTCATCCTTTTCCTTTTGGTGACTCTGTCACTCACTTATTCAATGAAACGGAATTGACTCCTTCCCCCTAACTTTGGCCCCTGCCTCCTAAATGCACTCAACCACAAATTATTGATTGGTACTTCTCTAAATATTCATAGACTCTGTCCTCTCCTCACTATCTTTGATTTAAGCAGCTGGAATGTATAGATATGAACTGCAGAAAAACTTTTCTGCTCTTAGTGTAGAAAGTGGATTAATGGAGGCAAGCCTGGCAATAGAAAAGAATTTATAAGGTTAATTCAAGGAGAGAAATAGTAGAAACTTGAAAGTTGATTTAGGTCGAAAGGTAAAAAAAGTGGCCCAAATCCAGCAATATTAAAAGGCAGATTTGAAAAGTTGTAGGTGAGTGGCAGAGGAATGCATAATGACTCCCAGGTATCAACTAGAACAAGGTAGAAAAGGAAAATATGATTTATTAGATTCTAGGCTCTGTACTAATTATTTACACATATGATCATCTGGAATCTAGAAGACCTGTATTTCTTATGTTTCACTTATTTTAGGAGTTACCTTTCTTTAGTCATAATACCTTTTGATTTTTCCCACTTATTCTGTATTTGTAGAATCTATCTTGCACACAGTAGGTATGCAACAATTATTTGATGAACTGAATTAAACCAATTTTTAGAATTATATTATTGTTTAAACTATTAAATAATTATTTACTAATGGAAGACTGTGGGCCCCCATGAACCATACATGGGTTGCTGGTAATAATGTGGGCAATGTGACCAGGGTAACATTTGGTTCATATCCATCTCCACCTTCCACCATGTTTTCTGGGTTGGAATAAACTCTAAGTCTAGGGTGGAATCTTAATAACAGCAAAACAATCACTTGGATTGCTTGGAAATCAGCTTGGATAATTCATCATTGTAGGGAACATAGGACAGGCAAAGGGAAATGGAATTTGGCATCAACAGTTCCTAATAATCATCCTTAGCTTAACACTGCCATGGAATGTTAAAATTGGAAAGGGCCTTAGAGACTATAAAATCCAATCTCTTCCTCTTACAAATGAGGACAAGGAGAACTGGTAAGGCTATGCAAAATTACCCAATGTTTCACAGATAATCGGTGATAGAGAGGGACCCAGAAGCCAGTACTCTGTCTAGGTTAGGAAGCATAAATTGAGTGACTAGTATATTTCAGACACTGGTTGCAGAAATCAATATCCTGATATCTACTCTTCTGTCTGATGTGAGACAGAGACATAACCAGATTTTAACACCATGGATTATCTAACTGATAGAATACAGATTCTAGCATAGCTAATTGCTACCATTTTTTGAGTCCTTGCTATGACCAGGATTTGCTGACAACTTTCTATTGCTTAGTTCATTTAATCTTCTCATAAATGGCTTTATTTGTTAATCCCTTTCCATCTCTATGCTGCAAATACGACTGGAAATACACGTTGGAAAGATTTCATCAAATGAAAATCCTTGTTTTGATTATTCTCCCTTATCCCAAGTCTTGGAGATCAACACACTCTTCCCCTACTGTGGATAGGAGTATAAGGGAATAATAAACAGCTCTGGGAACCTTAAAAGGACCAGTACTACGGAAAGCTCTGTGATAATCCAGCAGATGGTGGGGAAACTCTCCATGTTTATGATTTCTTTGGGGATCATATAGGAGTATTATAAGACCACAAAATCATTCTTAAAGCTGATAAAAGGCCTTTTAAGGCTAACAAAACACACAGCAGAGTATTTGTTGGAGTTTCTGACACCTAAGCCATGAACACAGCTTTTATTGCTACACAGGGATTGACTGCTGAAAATCTATGACAGCATCAATTTACATTTTGACAGTTTCCTAAATACATCATACTCATGTCCTAAAATGCTTCACAGGAAGGTGGGGCAATTGGCTGTTAAAATAAAGGAATTTCAATGAAAACATAATCAAAAAGCCAAAATTTACTTTGAGAATTTTACTGATCCACGGCAGGGGGAGATATGCTCCCTGTACCCTCAACTATTGCAATGAACTGATGTCATCTCAAATAGGAAAGGCTCAGGGGTTACGACATAACAGTTTGTATATTTTTAACCCTTGTGTCCCTAAAACTTTTTATACCAACCAATCAAATGTATGATAAAATTAGATAATAAGATGAGCATCTTTAAAAACTCTTATTGTAAACTCTCCTCTTCTCTACTTGACCTTTAATTGTCGATCATTTATTATTTGCCAAACACTATTCTAGACCCCAGGGAGCTTACGTTCTAATTGCAAAGGTGAGTGGGTGTAGAAAACAAGTGAATACAATAATCCTGGGAGAAGTTTGGATGTGTATATGTGGGGGCACAGGTTCTTGCTAAGATGATTAGAGAAGACCTCACAGTAATTGAGATCCTAATGAAGAAATTGGCAAGACTTTACAGAGATTCAGGGCAGAATAGTCCAAATAGAAGAAACAGAAAGTGCAAGCACCCTGAGACAGGAAGCAGGAAAGCATTCTTTGATTTTTAATGTTATGATGTTGTATCCCTTTTCAACAATAAATATTTGGAAAACCTAAAGATTTATTTTAGTGTAAATGTGATCTCCAGAAAGAACGCATCCATAAATAGAAAGAAGACCTGAGTAACTGAACAATCATAATGGGGAATGGGGGAGGTGAGACCCCAATGAAATGCGAAGAAAAGCAGCCAAGAGTTATATCATGTAAGATTTTGAAGACTATCTAAGGACTTTGGATTTTGCTCTAATTTCACTGAGAAACTGTTGCAGAGCTTGAGGAAAGAAGTCATAGCCTAAATTGTTTATAAAATCACACAAGCTATGTGGATGAGGTGGCAGGGGTAGATCAGGGAGGCTATTGAAAAGGCAGGTGAAAATCTCCAGGTAAAGAATAATAGGTGAAATTATTTTCATGCTTAGATGCTGAATTTAAAGGTTACTTCCTCAGCGAACATTTTCCTGACACTGCCTTTCCCTCCCACAAGTAGATATAACCAGTCACTTTTTGGTGTCCCTTCGCATATGCCTCTCTTGGGAACCTATCAGTTCGTTTATAATTAGTGATATGTTTCTTTACATCCCTTCGTGTAAATTTATAGGGCATTATAAAAGACTGTGTTTTATCCATCTGACTTCCCCCACACTTAATAGTGGGCCTAATGCATTATAAGTGCTCAGTAATGTTTTGAAGTAATAAGTGTGTGAATGAGTGAGCGAGTGTGAGTGAATAAGTGAGTGAATGAAGTGGCACTGTACTCAGTATTCTACATACATGATCCTATTGCTGATTTTAATGCACATGCTTTGTAGATAGTCCCAATTGAGAGAAGTTTTTTATTAATTTATTGATTTAATTCATGTATAATAAGAAGGTGATTTATGCAGGTAGATGGGTATGTATGTTTTTTAAAGATATGATTTTGATTAGGTTGTTTGTTTCTTTGGTGTTAATATAATTTGTATAACATATATATATATATATATATATAGTGTATGCGTGTTTGTGTTTGTATTGTATATAATTTTTATATACTTTGGATATTAACCCCTTATCAGATACATCATTTGAAAATATCTTCTCTTATTCAGTAGGTTGCCTTTTTAGTTTGTTGATGGTTTCCTTTGCTGTGCTAAAGCTTTTTATTTTTATCTAGTACCAATAGTGTTGTTGTTTTGTTTTGTTTTGTTTTACTTTTGTTTCCTTCCTTAGGAGACTTATCTAGAAAAATGTTGCTATGGCCGATGTCAGGTAAATTACTGTCTATGTTTTCTTCTAGGATTTACATGGTTTCAGGTCTCACATTTAGGTCCTCAATCCATTTTGAGTTTATTTTTATGTTTGGTGTAAAAAAGGAGTCTAGTTTCATTCCTTTACATGTAGCTGCCCAATTTTCCCAGTATCATTGGTTGAAGGGACTATCTTCTCCTCATTGCATATCCTTGCTTCCTTTGTCATAGGTTAATTGGCCATGTGAGAGTGGATTTATTTCTGGACTCACAGTTCTATTCTGTTGATCTCTGTGTCTATTTTTGTGCCAGTACCATACCGTTTTGATTACTATAATTATGTAGTATATCTTGAAATCTGAACTGTGACACCTCCACTTTGTTGTTTGTCAGGATTGCTTTGGTTATTCAGGGTTTTTTGAGGTTACAGAGAACAGACAAGTTACAGATGGCCAACAGACACGTGAAAAGATGCTCAACATCACTAACCATCAGGGAAATGCAAATCAAAAATCAATGAAATATCATTTACATATACCAGAATGGCTAAAATAAAAAAGACAATAAGTATCACACATTGGTAAAGATGTGGAGAAAAAAGGACCTTTTGTTCACTGTTGATTGAAATGTAAATTGAAACAGTCACTGTGAAAAACAATATGGAGAGTCCTTAAAAAAGTAAAACTAGAAATATCATATAGTTTTAATAATTCCACTTCTGGGTATTTACCCAAAGAAAATGAAAACACTAATACAAAATGATATATGCACCCCTATGAACATTATTTATAGTAGCCAAGATATGGAAGCAACCTGAGTGTCCATCAACAGATAAATGGGTAAAGAAGGTGCAGTGTCTATACACAATGGAATATTACAGCATCATAAAAAAGGATGAGATCTTGCTATTTGTGATAACAAATAGATCTAGAGGGTATCATGCTAAGTAAAATAAAGCAGACTGAGAAAGCCAAATACCATATGATTTCAATCATTTGTAGAACCTAAAAAACAAATGAATAAACAAACAAACAAACAAACAAGAAACAGAATCAGACCTACAAATACAGAGAACAAACTGATGATTGCAAGAGAGAGGGCGATGCATGAAGGGGAGAGGAAAATACCAACTTCTAGTTACAGTATCAAGAAATCATGGGAATAAAAGGTATAGAATAGGGAATATAGTCAGTGGTATTATAGTAGTGTTGTATGGTGACAGATGGTAGTTACTCTTGCAGTGGTAATAGTGTTATGATGCCCTGCATTGTACACCTGAAATATATATTACATTATGTGTCAATTATACACACATAAAAATGTTTTTAAATAAAGATACAATTTTTGTCAGATCATTTGGCAAGGTGAATTTAAAATGTCTCTTTTGTGGCATAACTGTAAAGCAATTTTTATATTATTATTATTATTTATGATAATCAAAGCAGAACACACTCATCCACCAGCTGCTGTCCTCCTGCCATTGGGCATCTGGAGTCCTACCGCGTGTTCCAGGGTTGCTGCTGTGGGCTCTCAGGCAAATAGGCAGCATCGCAATGGAAGCGGGGGAAACTCAAACCTAGAATTCTCAAAGTCTCCAAATGAGTCATTTTTAGAAATGCAAATGCTCACCAATTCCATGGCTTATGATTCTGGTCATTCTTGAAAGCACTGAAAAACTAAAGCCTTATATAGGGTAAAACTCCCACATCTCCATTTTGAAACAGTGTAAAGAGCTCAAGGGTTGGAGGTAGGCATTTCCAAGTTAGAGCTATGGTTCTCTGAACACGTGCCCTTGTGCAAACCACTTCACATTGCTGAGACTCATGGCTTCATCTGTGAAGGGAGAACAGTAATGCCTACCTTACAATTTTCTGAGACGTTTAAATGAAATACTTTGTGGAAAATGCCTTTACCATTGCCTGGCATGTAGGAAATACCTAACAAGCCTGCTCCCACGTTGTATATCATGATCCCTACCACTGGGAGAGAGTGTGGTTTAATGGAAAGGCACTAGACTAGAATTTGAGATACCTGGCTTACACTTCAGGCTTCACTGCTAACCAGCTCTGAAACTTTGAGTAACTTATTTGGGTTTATTTCCTCATTTGTAAACAAGAAGTGCATTGGAACAGATTATCTCTAAGCCCTCTTTAATCTTAACAACTGTCTGCTTTGATGATCACAGTGTCTAATGGACCAAGCCAGTTAAATAAAATTTCACCAGTAGTCATTGCCATTTCCTCGGTGATGTTCTCCACTGAGGAAATTCCTTTGGACTAAAAAAAAAGAAAAAAAGGAAAAAAAGCAGCAAAACCAAACCCCCAAATCCCAAGCTTTGCTTTATTGATCATTAAATTTTGTGATTATGCAAAATGTGTGTTCCTCGAAGTTAAGTACACCTGCAGGCATAGACATATTTATTAATAATTTGAAGTCACACGAAGGTTGGTTTGGAGCCGTTTTATTATACACTCGCTGTCACAACTGCTGACACTAAGAAAGTAGCCTTGAGAACATCTCAGGGCTGGGTGAGTCCTTGAAATGCAGTTGTGGTTCACTCAAATGCCAAGCCCTTGTGCTGATGATGGCAGGAAGCAAATTAAAATCAGAAATTTGTTCATATTTTAGTTACCCAGAGAAAAATTTCTCTTTCTTAATATATTGTGGCTATGAAATTTGTGGAGAAGATAAAATCCTGCTTTTAAAAATTACTAGGGTTAGATTTAGTAGGTGAATTCTGCTCATCATTAAATACAAAGTCAATATACAAGCATTCATTACATTTCTATCTTCCAGAAATAAAACGACTGAAAAGGAAAAAAGTTTAAAAAGATGCCATTTGCAATAGCATCAAATTACATCAAGTATTTAGACTAAATCTAACAAAAGGTATGTAACATCTCTTCAGAAAAATTACAAAATATTTTAAAGGAAGTTCAAGAAGATCTGAGTAGATGGTATATATCATATTTATAGGTAACTAGAAAATGGAGGTTCCAGAAAAAGACACACACATATATTGCCACAACATCAAACAAATGTAATACTGCGTGCAGTGCAGAAAAGAGTATTTTCAGTAAATGTCACTGGCTCAATTGGTTATCCACATGGGAAACTAGATCTTGACTCTGCCACCTCACACTGCACACAGACATCAACTCCAGGCACAATGTATATCTAACTATGAAGAATAAAATAATGAAAATTCTAGAAGGTAACATAGAAGTATATTTTTATGACATTTGGAAAAGATGAACGTGGCTTAAACAGGACACCAAAAGTGCTAACCACAAAGGACAAGATTGGTAAATTGGACTACATTATAATTAGGAATTTCTGTCATCAAAAGATAACTCAGGGGGTGCCTGGGTGGCTCAGTCAGTTAAGCGTCTGACTTCGCTCAGGTCATGATCCCACGGTTCGTGGGTTTGAGCTCCGCGTCGGGCTCTGTGCTGACAGCTAGTTCGAAGCCTGGAGCCTGCTTTGGATTCTGTGTCTCCCTCTCTCTCTGCCCCTGGCTGCTTGTGCTGTCTCCCTCTGTGTCTCAAAAATAAATAAAAAACATTAAAAAATTGAAAAAAACCACAAAAGTTAACTCAGAGAATGAAAAGACAAGTCAAAGAGTGGAGAAGATATTTGCAATATACATATACAGGGTAAAGTGCTTGTAGATACATTAAAAAGTTCTAATAGCAGGCCTATACAAGAGGGAATGCAAATGAATACATAAAAGGATGCTCAGTCTCATTTTGCAGTGAGATGCAGAGAATTAATATATGCCTATACATCTGCCAGAATGGCTAAAATTTGAAAGACTGACATTACCAAGTATTGTGACAATCTGGAACAACTAGATCTTTTGTATATTGCTTGAAGTGTTATAAATTGGCACAACATCTTTATAAATTGTTTGGCACTACCTAAAAACTGAATATGCGCACACTTCTGTGACTCAGTAATTCCTTTTCCAACAGAAATGTGTATAGTTGTTTATCAAAAAACAGATCCCAGACACCTGGGTGGCTCAGTCAGTTAAATGCCTGACTTTTGACTTTGGCTCAGGTCATGATCTCACAGTTCATGGATACAAGCCCTGTGTCGGGCTCTGCACTGATAGCGCTGAGCCCACTTGGGATTTTTTCTCCCTCTCTCTCTGCCCCTCCCCTGCTTACTCTCTCTCTCTCTCTCTCTCTCTCTCTCTCTCAAAAAAATAAAAATAAACTTTGGAAAAAAAATATACGAGGATCTTCATAACATCACTAGCCATAGTGGCCCTAAACAGAACACAATCCAAAGACAGAGCAATAATAGAATGGATACATTGATTGTATCATTATTTGCATAATAGAAGATGATACAATAATGAAAATAAACTACTGCTATGTGCAACAACATGAGTGAATCTCATAAACATAATGTGAGTTAAAGCTCAACACTAAGGAGTATATGAGGCTCAAATGACAGAGAACTAACCCATGTTGTTAGAAGTCAGGATAGTGTCTACCTTTAAGGAGAGGAGGTAGGTAATGACCTTGAGGAGGAGCAAGAGGAGCCTCTGGGGAAGCTGGTAATATTCTACTTCCTGATCTAGGTGGTGGTTGTAAGGGTGCATTCACTTCGTAGAAATTCATCAAGATGTCCACCTATAATTTGTGAACTTTCTACCATGTGTGTTATGGGCCCATTAAAAAGATATTTAAACTACTGGTAAGAGACTGCTGTTTTTCTGGGAAGTTCACATATTATCTTACTAAAGCAGTTTATGCTTGAAAAGAATCTTGAGGGTTATCTAGTCCAGGGGTCAACAGATTATAGCTCTGTTTTTATACAGTACATGAGGTAAGATTTTTTTTTTTACATTTTAAGGGATTGTAAAAAAAAAAAAAACCAAGAAGAGAAGAAGGAGGAAGAAGACAATATGCAACAGGGACTGTGTATGGCCTTCAAAGCCTGAAATACTTATTTTCTGTCCCAGAGAAAAAACTTGCCCAACTCTTTTGGTCTGACACCCTTCCATTGTACAGATAATGAAACTGAGGCCGAAATGATATGACATCCTTAAATGGTAAGAGAACTAGAAGTGGAAGTTAATATTTTTGGCTCACATGATATTGTTCTCTTTACCGATTAATGTGCTTCATCTGTATCTTCAACCCAGACCTCTCACTAGACTTAGTTGCCAGGCAACTTGGGCTCAATTGGTCATTCCTCCTTTATGCTTCCCCCAACCATGACTACTCTCTACCCTTCTTGCCTATCTCAGCATCTACCTCCCTGTTCAGGCACTACTCAGGAACCAATGGGACATTTCTAGTAACTCTTTTATGCTCCGTTGCCCATATTTGATTGATCACCAAGACCTGTCAATTCTTTCTTAATATACCTCATAACTAATCCTCTTTTCTATTCCAACGACCACCACCTTAAATCAGAACTTTATCATCTATTTTCAGAACTACTGCTTAGTCTCTAAATGGTCTTCCTTTCTTCCTTTATTTCAATTCATCCACAACCACAAACCAATAATCTTGGGAAATTTAATGGCCCATTAATGGCCCACATGTTTTCTTAAATAGTATATTTAATAGTGTATTTTAATATAGCAGATTAATAACAAGAGCTCCCTTCCTTTTCTTTATTTATTTTGAGAGAAGGAAAGAAGTGGGAGTCAGAGGAAGAGAGAGAGAGAAAATCCTAAGCAGGCTCTGCACTGTCAGCACAGAGCGTGATGCGGTGCTTGATCCCATGAACCAGGAGATCATGACCTTAGCTGAAATCAAGAGCTAGACACTTAATGACTGAGCCACCCAGGTGCCCTCTTCTCTCCCTTTTTAAACCAGGGCTAAAATTTAAGATTATAGAAAACAGTCTCAAAAAACATGATTATACCTCATAGCGGTAAAATTTTAAGTATTTCATCCTCCTAATGATGTGTAATTTTGTTCTTCCATGCTCATTCATTTATTCAATCATTCTGCTGAAAAACACACATTGAGCAAGGCATTAAGATAATTTCTGACCAGGGGACAGAAAACGATGCCTGCTGGCTAAGGCTGGCCATGCCCATTCATTTACATTTGGTCAGTGATCATTTTCACACTACCGCAGTATGTGAAAATTAATTCAATTTACATCATCCAGAGGTGTTCAATATGGTAGCCACAGCCACATGTGGCTATTTAGATTTAAATTAATTAAAAGAAAAGAAAATTAAAAATTCAGTGCCTCGTTGCAGTAGCCATATTTTAAGTGCTCATTTGCCACATGTGACAGGTGGGGATCAGATTGGCAATATGGCTATAGAACATTTCATCATACAGAGAGTTCTATTGGACAGCACAGCCAACACCAATGGAGAGTATTTGAGTTCCTTAATATGGTACCTGAAGTGTTTTATTGTCTAATCCCAACCTTGTTCTTCAGTCATTTCTTGTCACTCCCTTCTAGAACTCTATACTTCAGTGACAGTGAGGTGCTTATAATTTCCAGAAACAATGCTAGCTTATGCAATCATGACTTTGCACATGCTACACCCTCTTCCCAGAAAACCAGTCCCTATGGCAAACCTCTATTCTTTCGAAACGAACTCAAATGTCACTTCTTCTAGGAAATTGCCCTTCAGTACTCTCTTTGGAGTTTCTACACCTTAGGCATATTTTTGTTGGTGTATTTATAACATAGAATCGATTTATTTTTGTTGTTCTTCTCCTACAGACTGAAAAATCCTTAAGGATAAGAGCTACACCTAGTTCACGAGTTGGCAAATGTTCTCTGTAAAGGGTTAGAAGGATCATAACGCCTTGCTCAGGACATATTTTGAGTAGAAGGAATGAATGAATGAATGTAAGAACAAAACTATGTAACATTAGGAGAGTGAAATGTTTAAAACTTTGCCACCGCAAAAACAATGCTAGGTGTAGTTATGTTTATTGAGGTTAATTTTCTTGATCTTGAAATTTAATCCTGGTTTAAATAAAAAGGGAGAGAGAGATCTTATTATGTAATTCACTGTTAAACACATATATTAAATACATGTATCATTCCATTACAAATTTGATTTTTGAAATATTTCATTCTTTTGATACATCCAGCTTTCTTTGTGATTGTAGGTACTTTATTTTAAGCATTAAGAAACATGATGGACAAAAGGGACAAAATAGTTAAAGAGCTCTGTCCGTGCCTGGGCTCTGTCTGCGGGTACTGGCATTCCTGGAGCACACCAAGGGAGGGACTGTCTGCTTTGTCTAGACTGAAGGAGATCGCAGTACTGCTGTAGCTAGGGAGTCACAGCTCAGCCAGAGGAGCCCTGCATGGTGCATGAGCAATTACCAAGCTAAGAAGCTGCCTGCTGGAACCCTCCCCACCAAAGAATGCTTGGCTGTTTTCTGGGTGTCTGTCTGGATTTGGATTTCCCAAGGGTTGGAAAATCTGCCATCCCAAACACTTTCCTCTCCCTTTGCCATGGAGTGAGCTAATGGGACCAAGATTCTACCTGAAAGCTCTTTTTAGCTCTATTGTGTGTCTAAGCCAGAGGGTGGGTGTAGAAGATGGAGAAACTGTGAGCCTTGGGGTTGTGTACATTGGCCAGGGCTACATGTGCATTGATTAATACCAGGGATAGAAATTGTGGCCTGAGAGTCTATGGCTAAGTGGATGCTAATTATATTTTTTCTCACATCCTGCCTCAGGCCAGGGCTCAGGCTGCCAAGTATAAGTGTGGGTTGGAGAAGGTTTTCTTGTTGCTATTGTTTTCAAAAGCCGTTGCATATTCAAATCCTTCGTAATACCACTGAATGCACATAAGGCAAATTAGACAAACAAGAGACTCCAGTCATGGATTAATCTCATGAAATATACAGTTGCCCAATGGATTCCCTTTGGAGAAAAAAAAAGGCTCAAATTTCTGCTCAGAGAAGATGGACCCCCATGCTCTCAAGTCTGAAAATGCCCAACACTTCAAGTTATCCAGGCAGTACAGATGACTCAGCATGTGGGTTGTGTTAAGTCAGGCCAACCTGGGTTTAAATCCAAGCTCCTCATGTATAAAATGAGTACTATAATCCTTACCTCATATTCCAGTGACAAGGCAGAGCTCAGGTGTCATACACCAGGTAGAGTGTAGGTTCTAAATTGCTTGTGTGGGATCTTTTTTTTTTCTTTGCTAATTGAGGCACTTGTGGGCAGGCACAATGCAGGAACATTTCTTCCTTATCTTTAGAACATCAGACCTACAGTGGGGCCACCTCATAGTAGACACACTTGATCAAGTAGTTACTTGCTCAAGATTATTTTTTAAAAATCTTTTTTAAAGATTTTATTGTTAAGTAATCTCTACACCCAGCATGGGCTTGAACTCACATCCTGAGATTAAGAGTCACATACTCTACCAACTGACCTACCCAGAATCCCCAAGATGATGATGATGATAGTGATGACGACGATGACGACGATGATGATGATGATGATTTTTGGTTTCAGGAGTAGAATTTAGTGATTCATCACTTACATATAATACCCAGTGTTCATCCAAACAAGTGCCTTCTTTAATGCCCATTACCCATTTAGCCCGCCCCCCTACTTCCTTCCCTCCAGCAACTCTCAGTTTGTTCTCTGTATTTAAGAGTTTCTTATGGTTTGCCTCCCTCTCTGTTTTTATCTTATTTTATTTTCACTTCCACTCCCCTTTATTCATCTGTTTTCTTTCTTAAATTCCATGTAGGAGTGAAATCATATGACACACAAGAATTGTTTTTTAAAGTCTTCCTTGACTCTTTGATTTATCATGTAAATTTGAGCCAGGATGTAAGTCTTATAGCAGGTCATACTACAACAAAACAGAACCTCTTGTATCACTTATTCTTACATACAACACACTACTTATTTATTATTTTTTTGCTACTGGCCAGTTTTAACACTTGGATCATTCTCCTTGTCCTTGCTTTCACCTCACCTTTTCTGGAGAAATTATGAAACTGCAAGTCTCTTTCAGGCAGAGAGGCATGGAGTTATTACTACATTCGCAACTATTTGGTTAGTTTCATCACCAGGATCACCACCCCTTATCACATTCAGTGGCATCATTAAGTATCTAAGTTCCTGACTAGGCCAGGAAACTTCCAAGTGAAAAATGTTCTTGAGGATTCTGCAGGGCTTTTTCTTATGGTTGAGGGAGACAGAAGTGCTTAGATAAATTACTGAGATCTAATAGCATCTTTTGATGAAAGGCTTTAAAAGTGAAATTGCTGAAATATTTGGCCATTCATTCAGCAAAAGGTTAAATTGCAAATCCATTCACCCACTAGAATGTAAGTACTCTGTGAGTAGAATTCATATGGTTGTTCCATTGCTGTGACCCCAGTGCTTTGAACAAGATTAGCTCAAGGAATTTTCATTGAATCAACAAATGAGAGCCTTGTACAGCCCTCATGGGCTACAGATGTACAAACTATTATGAAAGAAATGGAAGCACAGAAGAAGGAAAGCATGAGCCAGCTTGAGGGAGTCATGAAAAAATCATTAAGAAGGTGACTTTTGAGCTAAGCCTTGAAAGATGTTCCATAATTGTCAAATTAATGTATGATAGACTTCCAGACAGAGGAACCAGTATGTATAAAGCAGACAGGGAGGTAAGACAGCATGGTATATTCCAGGAATTGAAAACAGTTTAGGATGGCAAGTGTTAGTCGGAAATGATTCGGCAAAATGTCAGAAGACAGATCATGAATGATTTTCCATACCCTGCTAAAGAGATTGGATTTTATCCTGTAGGTAATAGGTGAGCCACTGAAGTGTTGAAAGCAGGAAAGTGACAAAATATATTTTAGAGTGGTCTCTCCAGAGGACAGATTGAGAAAATGAGATGGAGGCAAGAAGACATAGAAGATCATTGTAGTGGTTTAGATAATGAGGAGAGATGCCTAAGGTAGAACAGTGGGATGGTGAAAGGATGGGCTTGATATACTTTCAGGAAGTAAAATCCAAATTTGGAACTTGGATTCAAAAAGAGAAGGGAGAGCTAAGAGGTTCTCCTAAGAGCACTGATTTGGGTACCTCGATCAATGGGAAGGAAGTGATTTGCAGGCAAAGAGAGGAGGGAACATTACCAAGGCTTACCATGGAGAACTGAAAAAGAAGAAGCCTGTGAACAAAAACCTAGGAAACACCAAGATTGAAGCATCAGTCAGAGAGAAGAGAAGAACAAAGAAAGAGAGTTGCCTTGGGGTGCCGCAGTGACTCAGTCAGTTGGTCATCCAACTTCAGCTCAGGTCATGGTCTCATGGTCTGTAAATTTGAGCCCACATCAGGCTCTGTGCTGACAGATCAGAGTCTGGAGCCTGCTTCGGATTCTGTGTCTCCCTCTCTCTCTGTCCCTCCCCCACTTATGCTCTGTCTTTCTCTCTCAGAAATAAATAGACATTTAAAAAAATTTTTTTAAAGGAAGAGAGTTGCCATAGATAAAGCGAGAGGAAGGTTTCAATATTGAGGACACTCTCAATAGTGCCACACGAAGATAAAGACCATTAGATCAGGAACTAAGAAATTGTAGGTGACAGGAGTAGGATATTCTGGTGGTAAAGTAGAGGCCTAGGACAGATTCCAAAGGATTACAGAGGAAATGGGAGGTTATAAGTGAAGATAACAATGATAAACCCTTATTTATGGATATTCAGTTGGCAAAGGGGAAAGCAAAAAGTAGTGGAATTGGACTCAGAGAAATACATAAGGCTTTGTTGTTATTTTTTTTTTTGTTTTATTTTGTTTTTAAAGGTAGAACAGGCTTGCAAAAGGGAAAATAATTAGGGGAGAGAGGGAGAATAAGGATATAAGCAAAAGGGATGTTTTTCCTTTTTCTTTTTGATGGAACATGGTAATGAGAGTTAGTTAAGGAGAGAGGAATTGGTCTTGGGTAAAAGAAGGACATTCCTACTTTGAACAAGAGGGTATGATGGGGGCAGATATAGATAAGTAACCACATTATAATTTAAAACAGCCAACTTGCCTTATAGGAAATGGCCTTTGTGACACTATCCAGAAAAAAGAAAAGAAAAGAAAAGAACCTAGGAACTACAAAACTCCTAAGTGTCTCTTTATCCTCTTTCCTGCCCAGCATAGAGAAGCTGGGTAAAATCAGAGGCTCTGGGGCTAGACTCATGGGTTCACAAAATAGTTATATTACTTATTGCCTATACAATCTTGGGAACCGTCTTCCCTTCTGTGTGCCACAACTGCTTTATCAGTAAAATGAATATAACAAAGAACACTATCAAGTAATGAGAGATGAATTACCGGTAAATGAGTAAAACACTCAGAACAGTGCCTGTCAATAGTAGGCATATAATAAATACTAGCTCCTATGATACTAGGAAATTTGGTAGGCTTAGCACACACAAAAAGCAAATGCAACTCATAGGAAGAAGGATGCCAAGATTTATAATACAGAAAAGAGACCTCTCAGTTTCACCAAGAATAAGACAATATCACTGTTCATTAAACAAAAGCCTAACTTGAATCATAAAAACAGAGTCACAGCCCCTCAATCAATTCCAAAACTTGAGTGGGTTTATTGAACCCTCTGAATGAATGGATCCCATTGAAGAAGAACCCCAGGACACTGCCAAAAATGTATGCTGTTAATCTTCCTCCTAATCTTCCTCCGGAGGGGACTATAGCCTTATTCCAGGATAACTGTGCACTGGGGGAAAATAAATAGTCAGAACTTTTGCAGACAGCTGAACACCAGTTCTGAACTGACACTGATCATAGAAGACCCAAAATATCACTATCATATAGTGAGAGTAAGAGTTATGGAGATCAGGCTAGTAGGGCTTTAGCTCAGTGGGTCTCTGAACCCACCTTGTGGTATTTCCCCAGTTCTGGACTGCATGATAGGAATAGACATACTCAGGAGGTGACAGGTTCTCACATTGGTCCTTGACCTGTGGAGTGAGGTTATTATCATGGAAAAGGTCAAGTTACAGCTACTAGTACTGCCTTTATTTAGAAAAATAGTAGACCAAAAGCAATACATAAATTTTGGAGGGATTGCAGAAATTAGTGCCACCATCAAGGACTTGAAAGATGCATCAGTGGTGATTCCTACCAAATACCCATTCAGCTTGCCTATTTGACCTGTGCAGAAGATGGGTGGACCTTGAAGAATGACAGTGGCCTAACGTAAGCTTAACCTGGGTGATGACTCCAATTACAAGCACTAAAACAAATGTGTTGTTATTGCTTGAGCAAATTAACCCATTTCTTGGTACCTGGTAGGCAGTTACTGATCTGAAAAATGCCTTTTCATCCCTCCCTGTCCATGGGCTCCTCAGAAGCAGTTTGCTTTCACTGTCCTATCTCAGAGGAATGTCAACTCTCTAGCCCTACTAGTCTGCAGGAATCTTGATCACCGTTTCCTCTACAAGATGTCACACTGGTTCATTACATTGATGACACGATGCTGATTGGTAAGAAGTAGCAACTACCGTAGACTTATTGGTAAGAAGTTTACATATCAGAGGATGGCAAATAAATCTGACTAAATTTAGGGGCCTTCTACTGCCATTAGGTTTCTAGGACCCCAGTTGTGTGAAGCAAGTCAAGATATACCTTCTAATGTCAAAGAAAAGTGGGCCTTTTTATATTTTAGAGGCAATATACTCTTCATTTTAGTGTATTAATCCAGCCCATTTACTGAATGATCTGAAAAATTGCTAGTTTTGAGTAGGCCCAGTACAAAATAAAGTTCTGCAATGGGTCCAGGCATTTGTGCAAGCTGCTCAGCCATGTGGGTCATCTAATCCAGCAGATCCAATGTGCTTGAGTGTCAATGGCAGATGAGGAAGCTGTTTGGAGCCTTTGGCAGGTCTCTATAGGTGAATTGCAACACAATCCTGACATTTCTGTGGATAAGTACTCTTCTTTTTAGATGCAGCTCTTGGCCTGCTATCATAATGGATACTGGACACTTAACTATAGACCAGAAAATTATCATGTGATCAGGGCTGCCCATCATGAATTGGGTGGTGTCTGACCCAGAAAATCATTGAGTTGGGTGCATTATATGCAGTTACCACTGGAAAGTAGACAGCTGCATCACTATAGTCCCTTTCTGGGACATTCCTGAAGGACAGTGGTGAAGAGAAATCCAGTGGGAAGAACTCAAAGTGGCGCACCTGCTTGATCACTTTGCTTCGAAAGGGAAATGGCCAGACATATGATATATCCTGATTTATGGTCTGTGGCCAATGGTTTGGCTGGATAGTGAAGGACTTGGAAAAAATATGATTAGAAACCTAATGACAAAAAAATTTAAGGAAGAGGTAAGTGAATAGACCTCTCTGAATATGTAGGAAGAACTTAGAAATTTGTGTACCAATGTGAACGCTCAACAAAAGGTCATCCCAGCAGAGGAAGATTTTATTAATGTGGATAGGATAGGGATATCTGGGTGGCTCAGTCAGTTGAGCATCTGACTTCAGCTCAGGTCATGATATCACTGTCTATGAGTTCGAGCGCCACATCAGGCTCTGTGCCGATAGCTCAGAGCCTGGAGCCTGCTTTGAGTTCTGTGTCTCTCTTTGTCCCTCTGCCCCTCCCCCACTCATACTCTGTCTCTCTCTCTCCCACAAATATATATTTAAAAAATAATGTGGATTTACAGGATTATCAATTCTGTAAATACCAGTCAGCTTCTTTCTTCAGCCATCTCTGTCATTGCCCAATAGGCTCATGAACAAAGTGAGCATGGTGGTAGGGATGGAGGTTATGTAAGGGCTCAACCACATACACTTCCACTCAACAAGCCCAGGCCGGCTCAGCTTCTGCTACGTGTCCATGTGCCAGCAGCAGAGACCACACTGAGGAGCTGGTGTGGCACTCTTCCCCAGGATCATCATCATCAGCCAGCTGTCTGGCCCCTTCCATCATGAAGGGGTAACATTTTGTTCATATGGAATAGACACTCTACAAATTTGTCCTCCCTTGATGCATTGTTTTTGCTAAAATTGTCATCTATGGTAATTAAAGAATGTCTCACCCACCATGATGATATTCCACACAATAGTACTTCTGATCAAGGAACTCACTTCACCACAAGAGAATCACAGCAATGGACCCATGCTCATAGAATTCACTGGTCCCCATGTTCCCCACCATCCTTGAGCAATTTTCTTGAAAGAATAGTGGAATTGCCCTTGAAGACAGTTACAGTGCAAGCTAGGTGGGAATACCTTGCAGACCTCTAGAAGGCTGTAGATGCTCTGAATCAGCACCCAGTATACAGTACTATTTCTCTGATATAGCTAGGATTCACAGGTATAGCAATTAAGGGGTAGAAATGAGAATGGCACCATTCACTGACCTCTAGTGACCTACTAGCAAAACTTTTGCTTCCTATTCTTGTGACCTTATGCTCTGCTGGCCTAGAAGTCTTAGCTCCAAAGGGAGAAATGCTTCCCTCAGAAGACACAACAATGAATCCATTGAACTATACACTAAGACTGCCCTTTGGCCAATTTGGACTCCTCATGCTCCTGAATCAACAGACTAAGAAAGGAATTACTGGGGCGCCTGGGTGGCTCAGTCGGTTGAGCATACAACTTCAGCTCCGGTCATGATCTCACAGTTTGTGGGTTCGAGCCCCTCGTCAGGCTCTGTGCTGACAGCTCCAAGTCTGGAGCCTGCTTCAGATTCTATGTCTCACTCTCTCTCTGCCCCTCCCCCATTCATGCTCTGTTTCTCTCCGTCTCAATAATAAATAAACATCAAAAAAAAAAAAAAAAGAAAGGAGTTACTGTGCTGATCTGGTGACTAAGCCTGATTACCAAGGCGAAATTGGATGACTATCCTACAATAAAAGTAAGGAAGAGTATGTTTGGTATACAGGGCACATCTCTGTATGACCAGGCCCTGTGATTAAGGCCAATGGAAAACTACAATGAACCAGTCCAAGTAGGACTACCAATGGCCCAAACTCTTCATGAATAAAAGACTGGGTCACCTCACCAGATAAAGAACCATGACCAGCTGAGATACTGGCTGAAGGCAAAGAAAATACAGAGTGGACAATGGATGAAGGTAGTTATACATACCAATTACAACCATGGAACCAGTTCCAGAAATGAGGACTGTAATTGTCATGAGTATTTCATATTTTGGTACAAATATGTTTATGTGTGTATGTATTTGTATATTTATATTTAAATATCTTTGTTTTCTTTCTCTCTTATCCCTTTTTCATGGACCATAAGATATATTGATTTTATATTGTGATATTTAAGTATTGTTAATTTTACATCATTATATTTGAGTAATGAGATACCAAGGAGAAGACCAAATACCACTCAAGTAGTCTACTTTCTCTTCTGGGGAAGGGATTACTACATTTTTGGTTGCATGTAAAATAGTTGTATCATGTTAGGTGGAATTATGACCTTGTCATTGTCTTCATGTGGGGATTAAGTAGGGTTTAAGGAGATGCATGTGGGTGCCAAGTTGATAAGGGCTACGTAGAGTTGTGATGATGAATTTTGTGTCAACTTAATTGGGCAACAGTGTGCCCAAGCATTTGGTTAGACATCCTTTTGATTGTTTCTGTGAGAATGTTTTTGGATGAGATTAATATCTAAATTGGAAGACTTAATAAAGCATCTTGCCCTCTCTAATGTGGGTGGGCCTCATCCAATCAGTTGAGGGCCTGAAGAGAACAAAAATGTTGGCCTCTGAATAAGAGAGAATTCTTCCTGACTGATTACCTTCAAACTAAAACATTGGCTTTTTTCCTGCCTTTAGACACAGTTGGGAATACTGGCTCTTCTTGAGTCTCCTGGTTGCTGACTTACCCTGCAGATCAGAGGATTTGCCTGCTTTTGTAATAGTATGAACCAGTTTCTTATAATAAATTTCTTTAGGGGCACCTGGCTGGCTCAGTCAGTGGAGCATGTGACTCTTGATCTCAGGGTTGTGAGTTTGAGCCCCATGTTAGGTGTATAGATTCCTTAAGAAAAATGGAATACTACTCAGCAATAAGGAAAAATGAAACATGCCATTTGCAACAACAGTAATGGAATTGGAAGGTATTATGCTAAGTAAAATAAATCAATCAGAGAAAGACAGATATCATATGTTTTCACTCGTATGTGGAATTTGGGAAACTTAACAGAAAACCATGGGGGAAGGAAAGGGGGAAAGTAGTTTCAAACAGAGAGAGAGGCAAACCATAAGAGACTTAAGTACAGAGAACAAACTGAGGGTTGATGGGGAGGCAGAGGGGAAATGGGGGATGGGCATTGAGGAGGGCACTTGCTGGAATGAGCACTGAGTGTTGTATGTAAGCAGCAAATCATGGGAATCTACTCCTGAAGCCAAGAGCACACTGTATATACTGTATGTTAGCTAACTTGACAATAAATTATATTAAAAAAATTTTTTTAACTTGGATGCACGTATCTCAAAATTAAATAAGTAAATAAATAAACATTAAAAAAATCAGCTACATTTCTCCACATCAACAACAGAATATAAAATTTTTAAAGATTTCATTTATAATAGCAACAAAACAAGAAATGTAACAAAATATGTATATGACATTTGTAAATAAAGCCATAAAATATTTTTGGAGAAAAAGACCTTAATATATGGTAGGGTATAAACAAGAAAATTTATTCCTATCAAGGTGTTAGTTCTCCCTAAACTGACCTATAGAGATGCAATGCCATCTCAATTAAAACCCCTAGAGGTTTTTTAATGTTTCCGGGTAACTTAACAAACTAATTCTAATATGTGTGGACATAAAAGAACCCAGAATAGATAAGACCTACTCCCACCTTTTATACTATTCTGAAAAATGTCAAATCTACAGGATGTAGAGAGCAGTATTACCTTCACTTAGATTTGCTTATTAAGATGACCACACTAACTTTATTTTTCTACATATTTATTTAGTTTGTGTCACCATCTGAAAGTAAATTGCAGACAGGTCTTTTATCACATTTCTCCTAAGAATAGGATATTCTCCTATATAACCAAAATACCATTATCACACCAAAGAAACCCATCATCAATATAATGTTCTCTGGGGCACCTGGGTGACTCAGTCGGTTAAGCATTAGGCTTTGGGACAGGTTATGATCTTGCTGTTTGTGAGTTTGAGCCCCACATCAGGCTGTGCTGACAGCGCAGAGCCTGGAGCCTGCTTCGGATTCTATCTTTCTCTATCTCTCTCTGCCCCTCCCCTCTCTCTCAAAAATAAATAGACACTTCAAAAACATATATAGTGTTCTCTAATATATGCTCTATTTTTAAATTTCTCCAGTTATCCCAACATCTTCATGGCCACCTCCCACCCTTGTTGCCAATCCAGGTTTCAATCAAAGTTCACATATTACATTTACACTGAAATATCTCTTTAGTGTCCTGTTATCTTCAGTAAACCCTTTGGGTTTTTTTGTTATTTGACATTTTTGAAGACACCAAGACAGTTGTTTTACAGACTCTCCCACGTTCTGGATTTGTCTAATTGTTCCCTGCAAGTGCAGGTTAGAGACTTTGGCAATGCAAGAGTGAAGTTCCCTATGCCACACATCACATCATGTCAATTTGTTTCATTAATGGTGATGGTAAATTTGATCACTTGCTTAATTTTGACATATATCATTGTAAAAGTATGTTTTCTCAATGTAATTAGCAATGTAAATTTATCTGTGGAGTGTTACTTTGAAATCCTGAAACCTTCCGATTTTCGAACAAATTATCACCCAAAAGCTTTAATATCCATTGATCTTCATCTGAATAAATTCCTAAATTGATACCTGAAAAAAATAAGTAAATTAAATAAAGTTTTAAAATTAAATAAATAAATAAATTTCCTTATTTACACACACACACACGCATACACATCCACACACCCACTTTATATGAATCCATAAAGTAGCATGTTCTTAAGATTTATTAAGTTGAAGTTGGATTAATATAGTCAATAAGACTGGTCTATAAATGTCTTCTAGTAATCCTAGGCCTTCCTCTCCAGCTCTGCTTCCTTCCCTCCTTGAACCAATGGAGCACTAACCCAGAGACTTATAAATTATTTTTTATCAACATCTGCTTTGCTCTTTGCTCTCTTGAGTTTACCTTGGGTAAGCTGTGCCTCTCTCCATTATGTATCAGTGATTTCAGGCCAGTGTTCATGGGACTGTAGCCAGTACATAAAACATTCAGAAGACCTCTCTGTCAGCATGGGGTTATCCAAATGCATGCAGGGGTCCCCCCAATAGGCACACTGTCCTCACAACACCCATTCAGCTCTTGGCTAGCTATGCCTTGCAGATTCCTCTCTTGACCTATTCCCAGATGGTTCTGACCAGTCCCTTTCATTTCATTTGTATATTTGTATAATGCAATGAAGCATATCCTTGCTAGGACTGCAGAGCAAATTGGTGGCATGCCTTCCGAGAGTTTCAAGGTTGTCATGGGCATAATAGCAATACTCTGCTTTAACTAAAAGTCAGTTCTAAACTCTCCAGGGAGTTCCAGAGTGTGCATGCTCTTCATTCTTTTGGATACATAGCAGACACCCAGAGTGTCCTGAGGTGCCCTAATAACAAAAGCCCTTTCCCTCCACATACCAGGAGAAGAGGACCAGGTCGGTTTTATTTCCTTAGTGATCTGCTGAAATCTCTCTCCGATTGAAAGTCATCTTTTTCATAACACTGAAAAGATGTAACATTAGCTTAATCATTCCCAAATGAATCCTGAAAAATATTTGGAAACTGTACACTTTGACAAAATCATTTCAGCATTACTAGAAAGTTTCAGCCATATGCTATAAACTTGTACTTTTAAGTGGCGACCATGTGGTCTGTCTTCAGAACATCCAGTTCTTTCTTTTTTGTAGAATTAAAACCCCTGACACTTGTTTTAAGACCTAAGAAAACCTTTAGTGCTTAGCAAAATGCAGAACCTGGCATGGTCATAAAGAAGATATATTTGATTTTACCCCTTGAAGCCATTAAAAAAAGAAAAAGAAAAAAGAAAAAAGACACAGGATACTGTCTGTATGAAAACTAAAATGGCAGCTGCAACTTCTTCCCAGAAGGCCCTAGGAGGAGACACGTAAGGTCACTCCTTATTCTCCTGGGTTCCAGGAAAGCAGTTTACCCTTCCACCCCCCATCTAAAGCAAAGAGCACTGGGGAGAGATCCAACTCTGAACAGAGCCTGTCTTGATTGAGAAAGTTAACACTTCAAGAAAAGGATTCTGTCTTCTCTCAGGGTTCTTGAAAAGGATACTTGCCAGACCCAACCCCAAGATAGAAGTTCTTTTACTAAGCCTTGGGAATTCCTTACCTACTTGTATTAGCAATTAGAACCTGTGAAGAATTCTATCAAGTCATGGAGCTTAAGAGATGTAATTTAATAATAACAAAAAATTCAAAATGAGAGTCTAGGTGGGAAATCAAGGAGAAAATTCTGGTGCCAGGAAGTGATGGAAATTCACATTGGATGTACAGTGTCCTCCTGGGCAGAAAAGCTACCACATTGGAATATAGCACCTGTGAGATGATGAACAAAAGCTTCTGAGAGGGTAACTCTCTTTTGGAAACACAAGGGAGGCAGATTCTCAGTTCCAATGTACGGAAAATTTAATACTGCTTTGAAGGAATCCATTGGTGTGTCATTAACAACGTCCTCCTACCAGTCTGGCTCTAGCTGCTCTGGGTTTTGGGAAGAGTTTAAGAAAAAAAAAAAAAAGGTGGTTGAGAAGGTGAGAAATAGATGTATAACCATCTCCTTTCACATAACCTGTTTTGTATTATGTTGATTTTGTTGTGCCTAGTAGAGTGCTTTGCACAAAAGAAATACTCAATATATACTCAATATTGAAGGAATTAACTAGCTAATTTTTTGTTTCTATAGGCTGATCCATTGGGAAAAAATATTTTGGTGCAGTTTGATTCCTTCCAAAGGAATTAAAAATGAGCAAATGTGAGAGCAAAAGACTGAGCTCATGTAAACACACAATATCTAGCATTTTAGAAAGACCATGCATTTCTTTCTAGTGAATGAATTTAGTGATCCAAAAAATAAAGAAGCTGCATACCATGAAATGAAACAAAGGCAATTGGGCTTATAAGAGGATGATGAAATTGAACTTATGATCAGGACCTAAAATATAGTAGATAGGAAGTTCCAAAATGAGGAACTGGTGACCAAGTTTTTGACCCCTCAACCAGGTCAAAGTCATAAAGCGGGATAGGTAGCAGTGATCTACTATCCATCACTTCTGGTCTAGTGAGAGGAGATTTTGAGGAAACCACTATGCAATTAATAGTCTGACCCTCTACCTGGGAAATCTGTAAGACAAAGAGGGTTGTCCAGTGTTTTGGCACTGAAATCAGGACATGTCTTAGGGCATGTTGGAGCATGGAATGCAAGGAATGCAAGATTTCTTAAGGATCAAATGTGAAGCAACAGAGGGAGAGAGAGAGAGAGAGAGAGAGAGAGATGGGTTATTTCTGAACCTTGAGGTACAGAAGGATTCAGCAGCAAGAGTCTGGTGAACACCTTTCATAAGGAAAGAGTCAAGAGCATCCACTCAAAAGAGACATACACTCACATCTTTCTCAATCAAGGAATCTGGGGAGAGAGAAACCCAGTGGAGAACTGCCAGGGAGCCTATCAAAATACCCCATTGAGACAAAATCTACCAGACTCGGAGAACAAAAAACTAGATGATATGATTCCATTAAGACCTTTCTTTACTACTCCCTTCTGACCTCTGAGGAGCCAGAGCTGCTGGCCATCAAGGGAGGGGATAGAGAAGATAAGGTAGAAAAATATAGGAAAAATCAACCAACCTTCCCCTTCCAGACTGTAGTTTTCCAATTTGAAATATACCCTAAGTAAGAAGGAAAGAAGAATTAACCCTAAATCAATTTGAGATTAAAAAAAATATTTTAGACACTCAGTAAATTTACTATACTGAGAATGTTCTCAATTTAAAGTAATTATACAACCGTTTATAATGTAAATGTGTACAGAAAAGTCATGGGAGTGCCCACAGACAGATTCTGATTTGGGGGTCCATCATTCAGAAAAATAGCATAAAGTTGTGATTTTAGGAAAATGAATCACAATAAATTACAGATTTTTATTTTTATTTTACTTTTTAATGTTCATTTATTTTTGAAAGAGAGAGAGAGACAGAGTGTGAGCAGGAGAGGGACAGAGAGGAAGACACAGAATTTGAAGCAGGCTCCAGGCTCTGAGCTGTCAGCACAGAGTCTGATGCTAAGCTTGAACTCAGGAATGGTGAGATCATGACCTGAGCCAAAGCCAGATGCTTAACCGACTGAGCCACCCAGGTGCCCCTAAATTACAGATTTTTAAAAGCTGGCAAATAACACACATATATCATAAAATAACATTTTTGTTAGCTCTCTGGTACATTGATATATTTTCTAATGAAAATTTCTGATTCAATATTGTTTAATTGCTTCTTCATATGACAATGGTTTAGTAATATTTTTCTGCAAAGAGAATGAAAAAATATTACATTTTTGTTGATTGAACTTTATAGTACCAATCTAGACTTGTGCCCTAAAAACATAAGTGTAATGATAAATTCCATTACCTTTGTTTTCCATTTTAGAAAAGAAAAATGATAAGTGCATATGGCATTTACAATTCCGCAGGCTGCAATTTCAAGTTTGTTATAAGTAGGCATCCATGAGAAGTGAATTCTATGGTTACAGTCTTATATGTGTGATAATTAGAAAAATTTTCAACAAACCAGTTTCTGGTTCTGTATCTTTCAAACCTGATCTCTCCTTTTTTTTTTTTTCTTACCCAATGTGGTGTGACCCATTCACATCTAGATACAACCTCTGCTTTGCAACCTATAGTATCACCAGTGATTTGGCTCATAAGCTGTAGAGGCAAACTTTAGTCAGGCTCCTGTTTTTGTGGAGTTTGGGCCTACTGGGTAGAAACAGATGCTAACCAATTAACCACACTAAAATGATATGAGGTGGGTATTTCAGAGGAAAGGAGCATTGACCTATAAGAGTATGTAAGAGAGGAACCTCATCAGTAATTACTTTATAATGGATACTGGCTTAATAAACCAAAGACCCAGGTAATACGGCTGTGTTCAGAGGAAACCTGTCCTCCTCCCTCCCAAAGCCCTTGTTTGAATAACATCTCAGAGCCTGCACGCAGCCCAACATTGCATTTCTCTCCACACACTTTGTATTGGACTTTCTTCTCGTGCCTGTTCTCAGGCTTTCTTACCACTACTGGCATCTGTGTCACTCTGCCAACTGTGTAGCTTTCCTGGAGTGTTGTTTTCCTGGAACCCAGCAGAAAGAGAACTCAGTCTGGCTTGAATCTTAGAAAACTCCATTGAACTCAAGCTGCTTTTTGGCATCTTAGAGCCTGCTTGTACACAGGCCCAGCTTCTGTCCAAATTAAGCAATCTTTTACCACTACCTTCTGATTCTACACCTTTATCCTGATCCTCAGAACAGCTCTCACCCTGTGATACACAGTGGGGGTGGGAAATATCAAGGGAGACAAGATGAATTGAATCAGCAGACGTAACATGTGCCTTAAGCTGTGGGTTGTGTTTTCCAGAGAATGTATCCTCCTCTCCGAGACCTTGCTATGCTTGCCACCCATACTTCCAGGTAACCAATATTTGAAAACCTGCTTGTGCTTGTGTTGCAGGTCATCTGTTTCCTAATGATCTGAGATGCTTATTTAAAATACAGCCTTCAAGTTCCACTCTGGAAGTACTTCTCAGAGTATCTACAGACAGAGACCTGGGAATATGAATTTTTAGCCCCGCCCACCCCATGAATGTTTTGTTTAATAAAGTTTGAAACTGATTGAAAATTATATTTTTCTCAACATCCAGCATCAAGAGTTAAGTTGGATACTCAGACTGTATGACACCAAAATGGCAAATGCAGAATAAAGGAAATATCTCTGCTAATAAAGCAATCCCTAGAGGAAACTATAAAATACGCTAAACTGAAAGGTCAACAGCATGAATAAAAATGACCAAGGTACAAATTCATTCTTTATAGCATTGCTAAAGTAGGAAAAATATCCACATATGGGGTACTAATTAAGTAAGCTGTAATACATTCACACAAAGAAATACTATGCAGCTGTATAAAAGAATAGAACACTATATATTGCTAAGCTATGTTGTTAAATGAGAAAAGCAACGTTTTTTAATGAATAAATATTTACTTATTTTTAACTTACTTTTAAAATTCAAGTTAGTTAACATACAGTGTAGTATTGGTTTCAGGAGTAGAACCTAGTGTTCATCACTTACATGTAACACCCAGTGCTCATTCCCAATGAGTGCCATCGCCCCATCCCCCTCCCCTCCAGCAGCACCCAGTCTGTTCTCTGTATTTAAGAGTCTTTTATGGTTTGCTTCCTTCTCTGTTTTTATCTTATTTTTCCTTCTCTTTTCCTATGTTCATATGTTGTGTTTCTTAAATTCCATATATGAGTGAAATCATATGATAGTTGTCTTTGTCTATCTGACTTATTTCACTTGGGATAATACTCTCTAGCTCTGTCCATGTTGTTGCAAATGACAAGATTTCATTCTTTTTGATTGCTGAGTCATATTCCATTGTGTCTGTGTGCATGTGTGTGTGTGTATACATACCATACTGTATCTTCTTTATCCATTTGCCAGCTGATGAACTCTTTCTCCAGCTGATGGGCTCTTTCCAAAATTTGGCTATTGTTGATAGAGGAAAAAAGCAAAGTTTGAGTAGTACATACTGGTGTACTGTCTTTTACATGAGAAAGAGGAAGGTACTTTCTAGTGGGAAGGTAAGCTATATATTCATATTTGCTTATGTTCCCATGAGGAAATGATGGAGGGATACAGAAGAAACCAACAAAAGTGGTGAGACATGTTGTTTGCAGTAATAACCCTACAGGCTCACACTTCTCTTTATTCACTCTTTTTGGGCAATGCCTGGCCACATTGTTCTCTGGGCTTGGCCATGTAATTTTCTTTGGCCAATGTGAGGCAAGGGTAATTGGGGAATTGCCTTGTCTTATTGCTCTTGGAGCCTTCTGAGTGCCATGTAAAGAAGCCCAGGCTAGCCCAAAGGATGATGGGAGACATATGACCCAGCTGCCTATCCACTTCCCGCTCCCATAACCTTGTCAACAGCTTATCAATTGCAGGGTGACATGGAATAAAGGCTGTATTGAAGGGATTAGACCTTACACATTGAAAGCCATTAGCTGGAGACCACAAAGGAGAGCTAAAGAAATCTATGGAAGGCTTCTGCCTTTGCATCTGATGCTGTTTCTGGTCACTGATGGTCAGCAGGGCAGTGAGTCAAAAAGAAAAGGTGAACACAAAGCAAGAGAGATTGAGGACAAACTGGAACCTATGTCTGTCTCCCATTGCATTGAAGCTGTTTGCTATGGAGATGTACATGTGCCTGGCTCAGGACTTGGGCAAGAAAAGAAAGAGATCCGTCAGAACTGAAGGAGTGTGAGTCTTGCCATTGCCCCATGGCAAAGGGTACCCTAGTCGGTCAACAACAAAGTGCAGGAGGTACAGCGGTGCCTGGGGCCCCAAACCAACATTCCAAGCATAATGGCAGTCACTTCCTTCCCACCCTCCAAACATCATGCAAATGTCTTGTGTTTTCACCGTCATCCAGAATTATACAAGGAAGGGAAATGTAGTTAGTATCAGGTAAGCTAAGTGAATGTAGTAAAATCATCACACCAATCTAGATCCCCAGCCTCTAGCCAAGTAGCCAAGTAACCCCAGAAGCCTGGAGTGTACTCAGCAGAGTTCCATTAAGATCATTCAACCAGAAAACCCGTTCATCCCACCACAGAATCACAAGCTAAATAAACTGTTGTTTTAAGCCACTGACCTTGTTGCACAGCAAAAGCTGATAAAAGTGGATAATCTAAAAATGATGAGATGAGTGGATAACAGAATAGATGGGGCAGAGCTACTAGCTAGACTTTTCAGTGTTTACCTTATTCTGTAAGACTTGTATCATTTAAATTGTTCAAACAATGTCAATATATTATTAATAAAGAATAAAATTAATAAAAATATGTGGGAGGACTTTAGTGTTTTACTGGTTAGCTTATTAGTTATTGAAAAGGCACCATCTAAAGAGGGTAGGTGTATTTCTGAGAAACAGAAGGAGAGATGTGTGCAAATCAATTGAGTCCCCTACCGCCTTGTCCATTTCAGATATGGAGCAAGCATCCACCCAGTGCCTCTATCAGACACCAACCTAGGAGTAAACCTGTCTTTCTTCCATTCTTGATTCCAATCTATCCTCAAGGTTTTAGATTCCATCTCTGAGATACCTCCGAAATATGCCATGTTCTTTTTACCTCCACTGCCATCATTGGAACCCAGACGATTCCAACAACATCCCAACTCATATCCCTCCTACCATATTGTCTTTCTCCAAACCATTCTCTGTATTTAACAGGACTTAAAATATGAACTGGATCGTGTCATCCCCTCACTCGACCTCCTGCTTAAAGTTTTTGAATTTATGCAAAATCCTTGTCCTGATTTATAAGATCCTACGGGACTGTGCTCTTACCAATGTCTCTGATCTCCGGTGTCACTCTCCTAGACACAACCTACTTCACTCCAACTATAGTAGTCTTCTTTTGGTCCCTCAAACACTCAACACTCAAGCTCTTTCATACCTTTGGATTTGTACATGATGATCGTTATGCCTATTTCTTTTTTTACCTAGTAGAATATAAACTCCGTGAGGGCAGGACCCTATCTATCTTGTTGGTTGTGTTCCTGAGTTCTAGCAGAGTGCTTTACAAAGTGAACCCTCAACTTCCTTGACCTCATGGTTCAACAGTGGCATGTCTGACTCCAAAGTGGACCCTCGACAAATATTTGATAAATGAATGAATAGATGAAGTAAAGTGGATTGAAGTAATCTATCTCCTTCCATCCATTTGAGTATCCCTATTTTTAAGCATACTATATATCTTCTGAGATCTATCTGGCTTTATTCTTCGCTTTTACTCGGGTGTCTATTGCAACGTCTATTCCTCAGAAAGGCCTGTCCTGACTCCTATCTCATGTAGTCTGCACTTGACCCTCTCTAGGTCCTTATATATTTGAAAATATATTATTTGTGTGCTTATATCATGGAAGGAACTGAGCTTGTCTTATTAAGGGTTGTAGCTGCAACACCTAGAATAGTGCTTAACACATGGATGTTTAATGATACATCCATCCATACATATAAACATATATACATACATGGAACAATAAATAATGACCCTGCCTTGTTCTTCTTTGTTTTCCTCTGAGGAGTGACTGTCCTTGGCCTTGAACTCCAGCCTAGTGCACAGAATCCAGCTGCCTCTAACAGGACCATCCACAGCTGAGCATGTCAAAGTAGCATTTGCTTTGAATTCTCTACTTCTGAGTTTCATCCACCTACTGGAACTCACCTTCTTTTGCTATTTCCCAATTGCTACTAAATTGCCTGACCCATGACAAGATTGCTGTATACCCTTGGATATACTTGGCTTGCCAAACTCAACTTTCTCTCTGACTGTGTCTCCCCATCTCACCTCTCTTGGAAGGTCTGGACTGTGTTCCTGTTGTCTCTTCCAGATGCCTTTACTTTCTTTATGTAACTGGATAAACCTCCCTGACTCCTGAGACATGACTGAAGAAACAACAAAATCAAGTCCAAAGAAAGTGAAGGAAATTCAGCAGTACCTCTTGCAGCTTTAATTGTTCACTTAGAGCTGTGTTATTCTTCAAAACACCTGCACAGAATCCCCAAATTTGAATATGCCACAATGCATTTAACTATTCCCCTACTGACAGCCAATGTTCGTAGTAAGCATCCTTGTGTAGATCCCTTTGGAGACATTCATTGTGATGCCATTTATATAAAAAGAAAAAAATTATGCACATTTTCCATGGCACAGGCACATATGTAGGTACATGAAGGCACAGCAATTATCTATTAATAGTAGCTACTTCTGGAGATCAGGGGTCATGTTCAAGGACACTTCCACCTTCTATTTTAGTTTCATAATAAGAAAAATGCGAGTATGTATTGTGTGATTAAAGATGAATAAAAACATTAATGAAACAAATTTGAGCTAAAAAAGATTAACGTCCTTTTACCAAAGTACCTTTCTCAGGGATAGTAGAAAGTGGTAATGTGATCAGGCTTTCTGTATTTTCATCTCTGGGTGAAGGCATGGAATGTTGCAGAAGGCAAGCTGTCAGATTGCCCAGGGAGGAAGCCATAGGGGAGGAGACCATTACCCAATTTAGTAGTCTGGTAACCCATCTTTCTTCGGCTCATTTTAAGGACTTCTAATTTTTTACTTTGAACTTGGTCGGTTGTGTCAGGAGAGTAGAGTCTAATAAATGGAAATGTGTCTCAGCATTTCATTACAGATTTCTGGAACATAGCTGCATCTCTATAAAATCTATCCAGGACTTCCCAGAAAAGTCCAGGCCTAGATTCTGTAAATGCATCATGGTGCAGTGATTAGGTTCCAAAGCTAAGTCAGTGGGATGTCATGGCTCTATCATCTGGTATCCTGGTCATTGAGTTGTGTTAGAAAGGTATGATAACAATGCAATAGCACACCCTTGTATTTTTATTGGGTTTTTCTTTCCCAGGTACTTCCTAACACCTCACTCACCTTTGCAACATAGCAGCGTGATAATTTTGGGGCAGATGTCACCATCCCTGTTTTCCTGAAGGTCTTTGCTCTAGCAATTCTGGCTTTTCAGTATCATGGCCATCTATCTCAGGGCCTTTGCGCTTGCTGCTTCCCTTCCTGGGAACGCTCTTTTCCTAATCCCCTGGTAGGATCCTTTTCATAGTCCCCAGATCACTTCTAGAGCAATCCTCTCTGACCATGCAGGTACCCTCCAGTTACTTTCTATTAAATCACATCTTATATTCTGTATAGAACATATTACTATCTAGAACTAAGTGACTGATTGATTGATTGACTGACTGATTTTTGTCTTTCTCTCCCCAGTTGAAAGTAGAAGAGCTTAAGATTTTGTCATATTCATTGCAAAATACCCAGCACATTTACAGATAACCTTTAGGCACTAGGGAATATCTTTTGAACACATAAATAAATAATCTCCCAGAGACTAGGCTAAATCAGTGATTCTCAGCCCAGGCAAGCTCATTAGAATCATCTGGAGGGCTTTAAAAAAAATACAACTCCTAGGACCACTCTTCAGAGATGTCCATTTAACCATTTATCAGGCTGGTCTAGGCCTTTTTTGTTGTTGTTAAATTTTTATTTTTGAGAGAGAGAGAGAAAGAGACAGAGCATGAGCAGGGAAGGGGCAGAGAAAGAGGGAGACACAGAATCTGAAGCAGGCTCCAGGCTCTGAGCTGTCAGCACAGGACTTGACATAGGGCACAAACTCATGAACTGCCAGATCATGACCTGAGCCAAAGTCAGATACTCAACTGACTGAGCCACCCAGGTCCCCCTAGGCCTTGGTATTTTTAAAAGCTATCCAGGTGATTCTAATATGTGTCCACAACTGGGAATCCTGGGCTGAGGGTCTTTCAGGCCTTTCTGATGCTGTTGCAGTTCCCCAAGAGGAAAATGATGGTGATAAGGACCATAGTACTCACAGAGAGGGTAGGTGAATTTGGGCTGGGAATAAGATATACAACTGAGGCCAGCCAGGTAAAGATGTGCCCAATATTTGCTTTATTAGCAGAATTGAGACAATGACTCACATTTTCTGATTAAAAATAGTAGAGCCCAACCGGGAACCTATTGCCTCTCACTTCTTGGATCCACATTCCATGATATTTTAAAAGATCCTACAGTAATCAGTGCAGAGACTTTGACTACTCCCTTTCTGGGAATTTAGAATTGCATTTAAGTGGAAGTTCTGCTCAAAGAAAGAAGCTTCTGGATTTAAGCCTCCTCTCATTATTGTTCTTGTCCTCCTCTCTTTCCTCCTGCTTCAATTCTCCTCCTCTCTCTGTTTCTTTTTCCCTATCATCTTAGCTCTTTTTCTTTCCCCAGAACTTTCTAAAATGCTTCCTCAACTATTTGAAAGCATTTTTGTTTGTTTGTTTGTTTGCTTGTTTTTTAATTCCAAAACTTGGAGAGTTAACTACATAGTGTTGTGGGCAATCAATGGATAAGAAATATTCTTCATCCAAACATTCTATGTCATCCTCATGTAAAGAGACCACACAGATTATAATTTGCCACAAATCCCAGATGATACTCTTGTCTTCTCAGATTAGAAATATGGGGAGAAAATTGGAATGCAGGCACTTGACCCTTCTCCAGACTGCAAAGTTCCTGGAAAAACAATAGACTACCAAGGTCTTTTGGGCATTTGGAGAAGATGGGTCATATGAAATTTTGAGTTTTGGGAGCCTCTAAACAAATCTCCTCTTCTGTCAATTAAATAATTGATTTATCAGCAGTGAAGTTGCCACGTGGTTTGGATACACCATGCTCTGGGGATGAAAAGAGAAGGAAATGTAATTTTGTTTGGAAGACCTTTTCAACTGTTGGCTGTCTAGTAGTGAGAATAAAATCTGGGTGCGGAAAGAATGAAGAGGGGGTGGGGCTGATGCAGAATGGAAGGACGGATTGGACCGAACACAGGGTTTGGCTCTAGTGAAGCATTACATTGCTTGCAGTCATGGAATGGTTTAGGGGCCCCATTTCCTAGATTGCTTTAGGGTCTCCTTTCTTTTCTGATGAAGTGGTGAGGAGACTCAGGGCATGTTGGGTTCAGCACTCTTGGAGCCAGGGGAAGCTTGTGTTTTGTGCCTGTGTATGTTGACGTGTGTGAAACTTAGCAGACCTGACACTTGTCTCTGCAGGGGAGTTTGGGGGGTGAAAGGCCAGGTGGGACGTGGCATGGTTTTTACAATGACCACACAGCACACACTGTCCTCCCTGGATTCAGCACTTTACATTCTCCAGTGAAAAATTAGTGAAAAATGCTCATTTGTGTCAGACTTTCCTCATGATTTAAATGCTGTATGCTTCACCCAGGACACCTGTGTTGTTGAGCAATCCTAGAGGAGGCCTTTGAGAGGTTTACAAAAGACCAGGCAGTGAAAGGGATGAGTAATGAAATGGAGGTCCCCCGTGGGGTTGAAGAGAGCATGTGGGAAGATGTTGTTGGGAGGACGGGGTAAAAAAGAAGAGGGTAGTAGGAAAAGTTAGCCTCTTTATTCATCTATTTAGCAATGTTATAGCTATTTATGGAGCATCTTTATGACAAGGCACTTTCCTAAGCCTGGTTATCAAAGTGAGTGAGAGAGACTTTGCCTTTCTTACATTTGCTCGACTTAGTCCTATTTCTCTTCTGTGGGGACCTTCCTGACTCCTGGGTGGAGGTTGCCTTTTATGCAGACTTCTCCTCTGGTATTCCACATTTGTTATATTCTAATTTTCTGTGTACACATCCGTCTGCCTCATAAGGCTCTGAGCTCTGCAAACAGAGATCATGTCATAGTCATCCTTGATGCTCATGCATATGGAAGGTGCTCAGTTAAGGCTGATTAAATGGCTTTGAAATTAATATTTAACTTGCACAGGTAGACTGTTCTTCACATATTTATAAATATGCTGCTGTCACTGATGTAATTTCTTAATCTGTTCCAGGAACTGAGGAGGCAGGTTTGAAAGTGATATGTTGAGACCCATGGATTTTCTATTTTCTTCTTCAAACAATCAACAATGTCAAAACTATCCCACAGAAGGTTGGTGGGTGGGCCAAAACTAGTGGTCATTATTTAGACACAGTTGATATGGGTTTTTTTTTTAATATGGTCCTTTCCTAACTCATTGTTCTCTCCAATTGTTCCCAAACCATGCCCTCAACATGTGACACATCCATGAAATACTCATCAACAATGACAATAATAATAATAATAATAATCAATGTTTATTGAATTCTTCCATGTGTCAAGGCTTACTTTGAGTGCTTTAAATGTTTTGTTTCATTTATTCCTCATGAAATCCCATGAGGCTAATACTACTATTGTTCTCATTCTAAAATAAGGAAGCTGAGACACAAGAATGTAAGTAACTTGCTCAAGGTCACACAGCTTACCAATAGGGTAGAAGCAAGATTGCTGCCAGGAAGGTTGCCTCTCGGGACTGGGCTCTTAACTTCTCAGCTGTTTTGTCTCCCTGATTTGGCTACTGACCCTACAGGAAGTTTTGTGTTAAGGATCTTTTGTTAGAGGCATTCCTTGAATTGATTGCCCTCACTGAATCCTCAAGACAGGGTATCACCCCCTCTGAAAATTTGATCTTTTCCAGACTGAGCCAGATATTACTTTCTGTATTTCTACAAAACTTACTGCTCTCCTTTTTCATATGACATCAGTTAAAATTGTCTAATTTCTTGTCTGCTTCCCCCATGAGCCCATGAATTCTTTAAGGACAAAAACGTTCATCTCTCAGTGCCAAGAACTAGTTCCTCAAGAAATATTTTTTAGGGGCACTTGGGTGGCTCAGTCTGTTGAGCATCCAAGTCTTGATTTCAGCTCAGATCATGATCTTGCAGTTTGTGGGATCAAGCCCTACATTGGGCTCTAGGCTGACAGCATGGAGCCTGCTGAGGATTCTCTCTCTCTCTGCCCCTCCCCCATTCATGCTCTCTGTCTCTCAAAATAAATAAACATTAAAAGAAGAAATATTTGTTTAATCAATTAAGAAAAATATTGCAGCTTATTCCAATTTCTCAAGAACTCCATAAGATTGCTTATTACTATTCTTATTCATTCACTATTGCATCCAATGATTTGTTCATTCTTTCAGCAGATATTTATTGAGGGAGACCTTTCTGTGTTAAGCATCCTTCTGAGGGCTGGAGTGAGATAACATACATGGTTCCTGTTTATAAGAGGCTTGCAGTCTCCTGACATTAATCAGAATGGTCTAATCACAAATTGGGATATTGCTACAGGAGAAAGGGAAAGGGTGCTATGTGACAATATAAAACTTAACAGAAGAGTTCCTGAATCTGAGAGAAAACCTACAACCCTACCAAAGGTTCAAGTGGGTCATCCTTTGACTCCTGAGGATATACCCCTGAGTCAATAGCCACTGATGATAGTGGGCCAATTAAATGCAAATTTGGAAAGCCTGGACAAGTCAGTAAGTTGTTTTTTAAAAAGTCTTAGAATCATCGAGTTAAAGAGACCCCAACAATCATTGAGTCCAATTTCACATACCCTGGAATAGCTTACCTGGAATTAAGTTTCCAGGTAAATTGATTGTGCAAAGAGAATGGGAATCTGTCTCACTTAGTCTGTGAGGATTTGCTCTATGTCCCAATACTACTCCTAATAACAGAGACCACTGTCTACCTGGAAACTATGAAGCATTTAGGGACTTATCTTGATATGCTCAGGTAATTTTACACAAAATTAACAAAATCCAGAGCAAATGATCCCAAACCAAGTCTGAGTTTTGCCAGTGATTTATTTCAATATTGTCTTGGTGCTACCCTCTTGTGGGTAAAACCTGAGAGCAGAAATCAAACTTCTAATCCTGGAGACCATACTGATAAAGTGAGTTTTTGTTTTATTTAGAGGAGGGATCATAAGATATTATTAAAACAACTTGAACATCTGGTTTGGGGATAAAGTCATTTTATTGTGTGACTGCCAAGCCACAGAGCCAAGCTTACCACGAAAGCCTCCCTCTCTCCCAGCCTTCGGTAAAGTCTAATACCCAACTATAATATGCACCCTCCAACACAAACGAAGAGTAAAGGGGAGCAGGGTGTGGTCTTCAAGACTCAAAGAAAATTCACCTGGTGGTTGGAAAATCAGAGCCATACAGAGCAGCTACACTCCTTTTTGAATCTTTTCTCAACCTAACTGGTGCCTATTCAAACTCTCAATGAAAACATTAAAAAAGAAAGCAGTATCCAAAATAAGTGTTCATTGAATCCCAGTAAAATTCCTCATCTTACCACCTCAACCTCTTCTCCATGAAGTTGAAAGATTGACATTCAGTCTTAGAGAAAATAAGAATCAGAGTTAGTAAGGACTCTAAGAGGATATGTGGAATGAGGCTCTTGCCTCTACAGGTGTCAAGTGCTGGTGAAGTCCTTTCCTGCTGCTTCATTATTGCTCTGGATATGCCCTTAAGTTACTTAGTCTCATTCATCTATTCAAAAGATATTAGTGAGCATCTCTCAGGTAACAGACTCTGCGCTAGGCACTGAATTCTATGATATGATGGTGTAGGCAGCTAAGATACAATTAAACAGACACATACAAAAAATTATTGGTAGTTGTAAAAGCATTATGAAAGCATTATTGGTAGTTGTAAAAGCATTACTGAAAATGTAACCACCTGGTCCTCCCATTTCTTCCATTCATACCCATGGCTGACCTTTAGGTCAATTGCGACAGCCTTTCTTACATTCTGGACAACTGACACTAACTAATTGGCCAAACTGGCAAACAAATTTAAGTCTACCTGCTGCCTCCAAGCCTAGGTTCTTAGACAAAGGCAATAAAACCCCTTAATAGAACGTTCCTATGTCACATGTGCCTACTCACAGTATCAGAAAGTTGGAAAACAGACTAGGGAGCTGTTTTTGTGACCAAGAGTGGAACAGTGACCTGCACAATCTCCCAGGCCACGAGTGGCAAAGCCCTGTTTGGGACCCAAGTCTCATGAGTCCAGTTCCAGGACCTTTATCTATTGTCCTCAATGGAGATTGTAACATTTTGGTCTTATCCCACTTGACCATCTCTACATTCACTTATTGTGCTTTCATAACTTGAAGAACCCAGAAGAGGGAGAAAGAGACATTTACAAAGGTTAGGAAGAG
>NC_043709.1:18173091-18230296 GCF_006229205.1 Suricata suricatta | reverse complement strand
TAAATGCGCTCTATAAGAATATAAAGAGTTATGGAAAGGGAAGAAATTATTCATTCATTCATTCATTCATTCATTCATTCAATAAAGTTGTATTCGGTATCAGCCATGCGTTGGGCTCTGTTGGTATCCTGAGGAACAAAATAAACAAGGTTCTTGCTCTCTGTAGGGAAAACAGCAAATAATAGGCTTTCTTTTCAGTTGATTTTTTTCTTACTCCCTCCCCTCCTGACCTTGCCACTACTGAGAAAACTTTTAATGGGAAGAACAGAGAGTTAATGGATGCAGATTTAGAGGTTTCCTGGGAGTTCTCAGGTAGCCGTACAAGCCCTCTCCAGAATACTATGTACTCTCATCTCTAGGCACACCCTGACAAACAAAGGAATGTAGACAGAGAGCCAGCAAAAGGAATGGAAAAGTCTTTGCAGTAGGATCACTGGGTCCTTGTACTCAATGGACAACCTTGGGTGAGGTATTTAAAACCTCTGTGGCTCCAGTTTTGTCTGTCCTATGGAGATAAGTTGGGGCTAAGATTCAACAGCACTAGTTGTCTACACATTGACATACTTCTACACCAGTTGGCATAAGTTTTTGCCACTCTAGTGTCCCCCATCTCTGCTACTCTGTGCGTTCAGGCCCCATCCAATCCTGGGACGCCTGGAACTTCCCATGCTCCAGCAGCTAGAAGGTAATGCTTGGCACAGCTGATGCATTAAGAATGGCCCCAATCCAACTTCCATATCACTTCTGATTGGTTGGTAGCTGTGTAAAACCTACTGGCAAATATTTTTGACCATCACCTGAATATCACTTGTCTATAAAGCTTTTGTGAGGATTGTGTAATGATCTCAGTAGAAGAATATGTCTATTGCTCCTGTATGATTTTGCTTCCTCTCAGGGAAAAGCAGAGATCATAGTTATAAAGGGTGGGCAGAGGTTGGAAAAAAGGAAAGAAGGCAAGAAATTATTTGAGAAAAAGCAGAAAGTGAGAATATTGTGGGAGACACACTTCTCTCTGTACCAGGATGTGCTTAGCAAGTGTCCTCTTGGAGTCCCAAGAGTCCTGTCAAAGGGCTTGAAGTCCCTTGAATGGCACACAAAGTGTTATTGTTATATAGTAACAGCTCTTGCCCACATGGCTAATTTATTCCAGTCTAATCTCCTCTTGATGGGGGAGACCAGAGCCTGAGCATGTCTCCCTTGCACAGCCCTTCAACCTGCTCCTGGGAGAATAGTTTCCTTGTTTCCCTGGGGCTCCCCTCAGATTTGCACTTTCTTGGCAAACCTGCCAAAAGGTATCACAGTCACCAGGCACACCCCTGAACAATGATATGTTTGGAATTTAATCTAATGCCCCACAAAATGGGACTATTTACTTTACCTTGGAAGCGCTCACTTTAAAAATATTTAAAAGTGATCAAAATACGAATTATTAGGACTCTGCTCTTCACGATGAGCTTCTTAGATTTATGTACACCTCCTTTCCCAAGAAAAGAGGCCGGGCATTTCCTGTGTTCTGACGTGTTAGCTCAGTGAGGGGTACGAAGATGCCTGGGATGCAATCCTGTTTTTCAGTGATTCTTCTTTGCTTTGTTCCTTGACATCTCTTTTCCTGCAGAAAGGGCCTAGAAGAGCCTCTCACAGCACTTCCGGGTGTCATGGTCTTACTGCTCAGAATCACCAAGCTAAGAGTTCCAACCCTGGGGCTTTGAAGACAAGCTGTAGGAAGCCACAGCAGCCTGAGGGGTCAGGAGCCCAGAGAGCAAACAATCTTGCTGCTTAGCAGTCTTTTCACTCCCCACCTGTTACTCTCACTGTGCCCCCTGCCCCTACCCGAGGGGCTGTGTTAAGGCTTCTATATGATTCTCAACCCTTGGATCCACCCTCCTCACAACGGGACTCTCAAAGAAGCTCCAGGCTCACCCACTGTACTGAGAAAATGGGTGTTCCCAACTCACCCCTGTGCTTCATCTCTAAGCTTTGTTCTTTTGTCCCTTGGTTGGTGTCAGTCTCTCTTTCTTTTGCCCTCAAAGGAAGGGTTTGTCCTCACCAAACTGAAAGCCCCAACCTGGGGCTGATGATCAAATATCCCTCTCCCACCACGCTGATCTTATCTCTTGGTTAATTTCTCCATTTGGGGGCGACTTCGTCCTTTCTAACAGTTTATTTCCCCCTTTTGTAAGAAAGTCCTTTTCAGCATGTAAACTCAACACACATATCTATGTCTTAACAACCTGAAACTAGCCCACCACCCCTCTCCTCTCCATCCTCACAGGGATTGTTGAATTAGTAGTCTACACTGGCTGGTTCTGTTTTCTCAGCTCCTTTCATTTCTCATACCCTTGCAATCGGACTTCTGCTCCAAGGATATTATTGAAGGCCTTACAAGAAGTGGTGAAATAACTATTTCACCTTCGACTTTCCAATTATCAAAGTCAACTGTTTTTCTTTTTTCTTTCTCAGTCTTACCCTCCCCTTTCCCCCCTCCAGGGCATATGGCCCCACTGACCAAAGGGTGGTAGCTCTACTTTTGCAGCAATGAGGCTTTACTCAAGTTCCCTGCAAGGCTTATCCTTGGCTGAGAAAGAAAAGCATTCCCAGAATTCCTTTCCTTTGCTCCCATTCTTTCACCCCTCCCCACCCCACCCTGCTCCTCCCTTCCCTTCCCTTCTCTGCTCCACCTCTACACTCTTTCCTGTCCCGCCCCTTCTCTCTCTTTCTACAGGGTCACCCACTGCCATGGATCCTTACCTCCATAAAACCAACTCCCAAGTCCTTTCCTCCAGAACACTCTCTTGCCTCCTGGATTCCAGACCCATAATTCTAAGAATCTGCTGGACTCCTCCTTTTATGTTCTGCTGGCATCACAGCACAGAGTTTTCAAGGCCAAAACTATCGTGTTCTCCAAACCTACTCAACCTTCTGCCTTCTTTATTTTTGTAAACCGTGCAAATGTTACCTTAGTCATGAAAACTAAAAATATTTGATTCTTTGCTCTGCCTCACCCCATTAATTTAACTCACTTTTTATGTTTGGCTGTTTCCTGAGTTGTCTTTTGGCCATTCTCCCTCCTATCTGTTGCATTGTTGTCACCCAAATTTACACGTGTCAGGACTCCTGCAATAGCCTATTAATGGTTGTGTCCTTGATTTTGTGTTCTTCTCAACTTGTCTTACATACATCAATCTTCCAGAAACCCACTTCTAGTAAAAGTCTTTTCTTGATTTGTCTCTCTGCTCAATTTGATTTGGATTCTTAAAAATGCTATTTAAGGCTTCCATATGTTGGTCCTAAAAGATCTTTTTCAGGCTTAATTCTCACTACTGTCCTATAATTAACCTATTTTCTAAAAATCAGATGACATTTCTTAGTTATGCCCAATGCTTTCCAATTTCTGTCCCTTTGTTTCTATTCTTCCTTTTCCTTAATACCCCCAAGAGCACTTTTGCTCAAATGCTGTAGAATCTATTCCTTCTCTGAATCGCTGCAAAACTTAGTTTGGGCTTCCTTGTGTTCCTGACCATCATCAACTTTATATTGCCCAGTTTGAGAGCTTGACCTCTCTACTTCTCTCCTGTCCAGTTTGTAAAACCTTTGTGGGGAAAGAATATATTATAGACATCTTTAGAATCTTGTACAGCACCTGGACTACTAACATAATTTAGATCTATTAAGTTTGCATATTATTTCATGGCTTTATATATCCAGGGTAAAAGTTAAACTGAGTCAACTACCTGAATATTGGCTTCACAAATTAAAAAGAAAAACATTAAATATATAGAAAGTACCCTCAATAACTAACAAAAAATTGGACTTGGTTATTGAGTGCAGGGACCATGAGTTAGTACCTTGTTTATGTCTCCCACAGGGTTAAATCCAGTTCTGAGCACATAGTGAATAACCAGTTCTCATCAATCCATTAGAGGCAGTCGATTTATTCCTAAGGGGCTCTTTTGGAAACTTTCCTTGATCCCTCAAAGCTGACAACTTGTGTGGACCAAACCTGTGTCTAGAGCCATGCGTTGGCTGAGAACCAACCACACAAAATGTTGTTAAACAATTGGTTGTTGACAAAATTCAAGCTTTGTTAAAAGAGAATAAAAAATAGTTGGCAGATGGGATCCAAGTCATTTTAAAACATGATTTTTTATAGTGTGTGTGTGTGTGTGTTTGTGTGTGTGTGTGTTTCCAGGTGCATTTGCATTTGTATACTGTGCCCTGGCTGCAGAATGGAAATAAGCAGTCTTATCTTCCTTCTTCCTTGGGGCAGTTGGAGTCCTCTTTAACAGGTAGACTCCTCTAGCCATCTTGGACCATTTCTGTGCCACAGGCAAGGTTTCCTTCTTCCCAAACTTTATTTTGAAGAAGTTCAAGGAAATTCAAAACTGCAGAGTTGGGTAGAAAAAGTAAGAAGTCTTTTGTTCAGCATGTACAGTTTGAATCGTGTCAGGAAATATGCTACTTCCATTTCATTACACTTTACTTTGGAGGAACTTTTTTTTTTTTAACAAAGTCAGAAGAACTCTAAGTCAGGAGGCTGTCCGTAGCTGAGTTTCTCGGACAGATGGCCGGTTCAAACACATAACAAAGGGTCTGTTGTGATGCTGCCAATTCTATTTCATGAAATCTTTCTTGGTATAAACTGGAGAAAGCACTTTGTTCAGTTAAAGATTTTTTTTTTCAGCTGGTTGTCTTTGCCAAGGTCAATGTTTCTATTACACGGGGGAAGTATACACTCCCTCTTGTGGCTGATTTAACACATTTGGCTTTACCAAAAGATCCATGGATCGCAGGAGCTAAAGTGTCCTAGTGTGATGTGCATTCATTTAACAAATATTTATTGAGTTCTTGTTATGTATCAGGCAACGTACGAGGGTAACTAGAGTTGGAGAACCCAGTCATGCTCTGCGTCTGCAACATACTAACTAACTGTTGGGCCTGTTCACCAGGCAGCCACTAGCCTCCTTGTGCTTCATTTTCTTAACAATGAAGTTTATATCCTCACTGCTTATCTCCAAGCATAGCATCCAAAATCAAAAAAGATAAAATAACACTAAGGGGGAATTATATGGTGCAAATTAGATGAAGTCACGTCAACCCTTAAAATAATTTAATGTCTTTTCCTTGCCCTTAAAGTAAAATCCAACTGAGGTACCTGGGTGGCTCAGCAATTTAAGGAGTTTCCACTCTGGTCATGATCTTGTGGCTTGTGAGTACTGACAATGTGGATGGAGCCTGCTTGGGATTCTCTCTTTGTGTCTCTCAAAATAAATAAATAAATATTAAACAAAACAACCCAACAAAAAAGTAAAATAAAATCCAATCATTTTTCTTGGATTCAAAGACCCAGAATAATCTGGGCCCAATCTTTATCAGCCTCATGTTATACCATTTTTCTGCTGGAGAATCTGATGCCTCCATTGTGGCCCAACTTCCACTTCCTTAAAAGTGTGATTTCTCTCATACATGCATCCTCCTCTTCATAATAAGCTCTTTCTCCTGCTCTTCACCTAACTCTTACTTACCTCATTGAAAAATTATTTGCTCAGAAATTCCTTTACTAACCACCAAGTCTAAACATGGTTCCCTTTATTATTGTCTTTCATAGAAGCTTATTTCCTTTTACTTACCCCATAGAGAAATGTGTTTGTGTGTTTACATTTTTCCAGACTGTCTTCCCCACTAGAATGAAAGCTCCATCAGCACAGTTCCAGTGCTAATGTCTATATCTCACACCTGTACATAGCATCAATTTTGAGACTCTGAATGGATGAAACTTGTGGTGTGTTAGAGAAATGTGAATTCACTATTATATAAAAAATTATATATAGAATTTAAGAGAAAAGAGGAGGAAATGCAGTTTGAGAAAGAAGAGGTTGATGTACTTAACAAGTATTATTAGAATATGGATGTTTTTAAAAAAGTTTTTTTGTTTATTTATTTTTGAGGGAAAGAGAGAAAGAGACAGAACGTGAGTAGGGGGAGGGTCAGAGAGAGAGGGAGACACAGACTCTGAAGACAGGCTCCAGGCTCTGAGCTGTCAGCACAGAGCCCGCCACAGGGCTTGAACCCACAACTGTAAGATCATGACCTGAGCCAAAGTGAGATGTTTACCCAACTGATCCATGCAGGTGCCTCAGGATATGGACTTCTAAAATTATTGTAATTATGTACTCAATCACGTTAGTATCATATAGTTCATGACTGTGTATTTAAATAGAATTATAGAATTTTATAATCTAAACTATTTGCAGATGGTAAAACTGGGTCTAGAGATGTGAAGTGGTGCATCTAAAGTCATACAGGGCAGACACAAGACTGGAGCGTGTGCCTTTGATTTAGAGTTTTTTTTACTACTTTGTGCATATTCATGTATATCATTATTATTATAAGACATCATTTTTTCTAATTTTAGAAACACTTTCTTTTAGATTTGTTTTTTAAGTAATCTCTACATCCAATGTGGGGCTTGAACTCATGACCCCAAGATCTAGAGCACATGCTATTCCTATTTAGCCAGTCAGGTGCTCCAAAACCTCGTTCCTTCAAGAATGGTAGGTTTATTAAACTGCTATATTAATTCCACACTAAAGTAACTATAAACAAATTGATTAATATTTATCAAGCATGTGGGGGCACCTGGGTGGCTCAGTTGGTTAAGGGTCTGACTCTTGATTTTGGCTCAGGTCATGATCTTTGGTTCATGATCAAGCCTTGTATCTTCCTCTGTGCTGACAGTGGGGTGTCTGTTTGGGATTCTCTCTCTCTTTCTCTATCTGCCCCTCCTTTGCTCAAGCATGTGCATACTCTCTCTCACTTGCTCTCTCCCAAAATAAATAAACATTATAAAATTTTTTTATCAAGCATCTTTCATCCTGGCCTCCTGGAACTAAAATATACATATTTCTGGTCAGGTTCTTTCTTCTATCCTTCTCTTCTTCCTTCCTTCTTTCTCTCCTTCCTTCCTTCTTTCTTTCCTCTTTTACTTTACTGTCACTGAGGGCATTTTGTCATCCTTTGTATTCAGATGGTGTTTTCCTTCTGTAAAGTCCTAGTCTTCAGTTCTGGGAAAATTTCTTGGATTATTTCCTTGATCATTTCTTATTCTCCATTCCTGTTGTTTTATTTTTCTATAATTCTACTTTCCATTTGAACTCTTCTATTGAATTTTTCATTTCTGCTACCACAACATTAATAACTCATTAATGTTTTTTGACTAATTATTTTATTTAAAAAATTGTAATGTTTTTTATTTATTTTTGAGAGACAGAGAGAGACAGCACAAGCAGAGGAGGGTCAGGGAGAGAGGGAGACATAGAATCTGAAGCAGGTCCAGGCTCTGAGCTAGCTGTCAGCACAGAGCCCGATGTGGGGCTTGAACCCACGAACCATGAGATCATGACCTGAGCCGAAGCCTGACACTTAACTGACTGAGCCACCCAGGTGCCCCTTGACTAATTATTTTAAAACAACCCGATCTTGTTTCAAAAGTACAATATCTTTTCTTAATTTTCTGCAAAACAAATGGCACTATTTTGAAATTTTTTTAAATGTTTATTTATTTTTGAGAGAGAGAGAGACAGAGTGTGAGTGGGGAGGGTCAGAGAGAGAGGGAGACACAGAATCCAAAGCAGATTCCAGGCTCTGAGCTGTCAGGACAGAGCCCGACACAGGGCCTCGAACCCACAAACTGTGAGATCATGATCTGAGCCAAATTCAGCCATTTAACTGACTGAGCCACCCACAAATGGCACTATTTTTGAAAGTTTTGTTTTCCTTTGTTTTGTTTTTGCATTTTTTGGTCTTCATGTTCCTTTTTTTTTTCTTATTAGTATGTTTTAGTCACTTCCATGTTGAGGCTTTACTCAAATGTTTGGCGATTCTTGGACGTCTATCCTTATATAAGAGAAGACAAGGTTGTCAGATAAGTTAACAGTCAGTTAAACTTATTTTTTAAATTTTTTTAAATGTGTATTTATTTTTGAGAGGAAGAAAGACAGAGCATGAGCAAGAGAAGGGCAGAGAGAGACAGAGACACAGAATCTGAAGCAGGCTCCGGATTCTGAGCTGTCAGCACAGAGCTGAACATGGGGCCTGAACCCGCGAACCATGAGATCACTACCTGAGCTGAAGTGAGACACTTAACTGACTGAGCCACCCAGGTACCCCAACACTCAGTTGAATTTGAATATTTTATAAACAATGAATACATTCTTAGTTTAAGTATGTCCCAAATACCATATTTGTATTTCTAAATCTGGTCATCTTAAGAGAGGAACAAAAGTAGTTGAAGAACAATCTGTGTGCGTGGATGGAATTTGTTGACTCCTGGGTGGCACTAAGGTGATGTGGCTGGACTACTTCATCAGAGGGTGCCCATGCATTAGTATCTTTAGGTCTTTAGTGTTGGGCTTGTCAGAGACCCCAGACCAAAATCATTCAATCTTCGGCCTAGGGACTAAAATCATGGCTGTCAGTGTTCTGGGGCCCGAGGTAAGACAGGAGGTTGCTGTTTTCGTCATTCAGAATGCATACTTTTACTGAATCTCCCTGTTTTCAGTAGAGTATCTCTGCCTTCAGTAATGCCTGGCATCCCTCTGTCTAGGGTCTTTCTGCTACAGCCCCTCTGGAGAATTCTTCAATTTTCTGCCAGCAGGGGAGGGGGCCAGTCTCAGGCTGTTAGCAAATCCTGTATCAACTTTAGCTGCATCCTCACTTTCAGGGGTACTTCTTGCTGCCAATTTCTGAGCCTTCTTGGGGTTTTGGAGTGCAAATTCAGGTTGCTTCTGGGCTTCCCCCACTGTCAACTTGAATTTTAGTTTCATGGTTCTGCTAAGCCAGTTACCACTCAACCATCTGCTTTCTATCTTCTGAAATGTTGTTGTTGTTGTTTTCTTTCTTATTATTTTTGTCCTTATGGGTTAATGTCTTTAAAATCAATCTCTTTACTGTCTTTTTAGTGGGTTTTGGAAATGGAGTAATGTAAAGCATATGTTAAATCTGCCATCTCTAACTAGAAGCACAACCATGAATTTTCAAAGTGACTACAGAGAGTCATTTAATTGCTTTTTTCTCAATTTTCTCTTTTGTAAAATGAGAAGGCTAGGAGAGATGATTGTTGATGGACCCCACACAAAATTTTATGGTTGTATAATCTCCTGCATTATCGTTCTTAGCTGAGACCATCAGGTTACAACTTCCTAAACTTTGAAAACAAATTCTATGTTCAGTCTTATAAAGAAGAGACAAAGACGGAGTTTACATTTTCAATTATATTGTGCCTCCCTACTCTGCCACTTATCACAGGACCTCAAGCCAGGACTTCTCTGAAGTTTATTTCCCATCAAGTGGAGACAATAATATCAACTTCTCTCATAAGGCTACTCAGATTAACTGATGAGTTACATGAGTGCTTCACATATGAAAATGTGCTATGCAAATATTAGTTAATGCGGTTATTTTTTGGATTAGGCATCTTCTCAGCACAATAATTCTTGACCTTTTAAAAGTCTTCTCTTTGGGGAATTATAGTATTTACCTTTAACTGACTGGACAAATATAATTAGTGCTGCAGGTTGCCAATGAATCTATTCCTATTAGACATGAATACTATTAATACTCTTAAAAAAGGTCATTCCTGATTGAAAACTATTAAGGTGGAAGGTAATCAACTGAGTGCTTTATATATATCCTCTGTAATCCTTACAACCATCCTGCAGGGTAACCCATCTTACCATTGAACCCATCTTAAAGGTGAGGAAATTGAGGCTCATGAATTTGAAGTGGTCTGGCCAAGTTCGTTCAGTAAAATAGTAGGGTTGGGATTCAAACCAGGTCTATCTGGCACAAAAATTTATGTGTACTCATTTCCTTATGCCACAATGCCTTCTTAAGTCTTTAAATACCACTAATACCCCTTATAACATTGAGGTCAGAATGTGAACTAGTTAAGTAGGTTAGCCATGAATGGGCGAGTCTCAATTCCAGTGTCCCCACAAAGGATTCTGAATTCTGACCGTGTGATTCTACAGGTCATGCTTTCTCATGTCCTCTGCTTTTGCTCCTGGTATTTCTCTCCTGAATATCATCTGCCATTTTCTCTGCTCAGTGACTGCCTACCCACCTTGTGGGGTTCCACGGAGGTCCAGCTTCTTTGTAAACCCTTTCTTCTCTAAACAAAATTAATTTCTCCTTTCTGTATGTTCTATGAGCATTTTTATCTGTATCATGTAAAATTGCCTCTTTTTAACCATTTGACCTACAAAAATGACAGCATTATATCATTTAACCAAATGTGTGTTTAGAGCAGGGCAGAGCAGAGAAGGGCTGGGGCTGTGGGAACAAGGGCTTGGATTTGACCCCTAAGCTTAATTAATTACTGCCTTTGTGACCTTAGATAGTTTTCTTAATTTCCTTGTGCCTTAGTGTCCTTTCCTGCAAAATGGTATAACAACAGTACCCACCTGGTGGGGTTGGGAGAAAGATCACCTGAGTTAATACTTGTAAACTACTTAGAACAGTCTCTGGGTTAGAGAAAATGCTCAAAAATGGTTCTTACATAATTAATTTTCTTGCACATAGAGTTAATGGAAGAAAAGATTTGCTTCAGGAGAGTTAGAAGTTTATGATTAGAGCCTCTAAATGGGTTTTCATAATTATAAAATAATTAGAAGAATGCCATCACTTAAATATTGTGTGCCTAATAGGTATCTTGTGGCCTGCTCTCCTCAAAACAACCTTGAGAGAAGATGCTAGTGTCCCCATTTTACACATGAATCCCCGGAGGCTCAGAGAGGTTAAATAACATTCCCATACTTAAAGTAGCAGAGACAGGTTTTAAACTAGGCATTTGCCTCCAGAGTCCTTGAGCTGAGTCACCGGGATACAATGCCTCTCTGGTTTTCAAGTTTTAAAATGAAAGTGAAATGTTCTGGGTCCTAGATCATTCTTGGTTTAATGGGGCTATTTGAAAGTAAACTATCATAAACCTGAATGAATAAATATTTGTACAGCAAATTCTCATTGGTTTCCATCTCTTCCAGCTCCTTCCAATGGATCAATGATGTCCCAATCCTCTTAATAAAAATCAGTAAGACCTTGCATAGGCCTAAAAGTGATTCCCTTCTGGCCAAATTCTCAAGAAATAATTGGTAAAGTGTTCTCCCTTCTTCATTCTTCATCTTCTCTTTTAAAATTTTAGCCCAGGGGTGCCTGGGTGGCTCAATCAGTTAAGCATTAGACTCTTGATTTAGGATCAGGTCATGATCTTATGGGTTTGAGAGATCTAGCCCCACATTGGGCTCTGTGCTCCACAGCATGGAGCCTGCTTGGGATTCTCTTTCTCGCTCTCTCTCTCTGTCTCTCCCCAATCGAGTGTGCCTGTGCTCTCTCAAAATAAATAAATAAACATTTAAAATTTTAACCCAAACCTAAGATTTCACTTAAGATTTCAGACCGAAGTCTTACAAAGAAAATATTTTTAAAAGAAATAAAACATGAAGTCACTGGTAGAATTACATGTAATTTTAGAAATGAAGCCATCGAATGTGTCTTTAGAACTAGAGATTTTGGAAACTTAAAATGCTAAACCTGCATGAGACTTTCAAGGACATCTAGAGATGAAAGAGTTAAGGGCAAGGATCTGCTTTTGAAACTTACGATCTTGGGAGTGTTATGTCACTTCTCTGTGCACCAGATTCCTTATCTCATAAACAGGGATAATAACTATACTTGCCACAAGTATTATGACATGAAGAGTAAATGAGTTAATTAATAAACAATGCGTTGTATGATGCCTGGAAGAATGTGCACAAAGTTACTTCCCTCAAGCCATCCAACTAGCTAATGGCAGAAAACAAAATTCTCACTCCCAATCCTGTTTTCTAAGCAAGTGTTTTTTTCTCAACAACAGATTATTATAAGGACTCTCAACATAATTGATATTCAAGTCTCAGGGTGTATGTTTGCTTCTACGAACTGATTCGTATTCATTTACTCCTATTCTTTTTTTCTTCTGGTATTGTAATATTAACTCCTTGGGTAAAAAGCCCTTTGATAAATTCCTAAACAATAATAATCATACTAGCTAAAGTTTAACAGCCAAATTTATGGTATGTATCCTTTTAAAAATTAATATTGTCTTAATTTTAAAGAAAAAAGGGGTATCTGATATTAAAAACTCAAATATGTGTGTTAGTTTCTAGCTCAAAAATCCAGAATTACCAAAGTGTTCAAAATCTTCAGAAATAGTTGCAGGTGGAGCTATTAGACAGTGGCAATGATGCTAGTATCTGAAAGTGAGGTTTCATTGCAAGGCTAAAATTTAGCAGCTTTTTGTTTTTGAAATCGGACCATTATATAAAGACTCAGACTCAATTTACCCAGGACTTGCAGTCAGAAACAAGAAAACTTGTCTCCTGTTCATTTTACATTACGGAGTGTGAGGTTAATCAGGGAAATTTTGCCATGACTTGGAAAAGACCATTCTTCCCATCATTTTCTTCTAGCCCAGCTGAGAAGCTTAGGAGAGATTCACAGTAGAGGGAATAAGGATTAGGGGGCTAACTGTATTATGAGAAAAAGCATGTAATTCGAAGAGGTCATCAGGAAATCATTTCCCAAGGAGGGCCCTTGTCTTTGAAATCCTTTCTCACTCCTGGTCTAACAAAGCCCTAGTTCATTGAACCTCAAAGGATGATCTCAAGCAGCTGGTTTGGGCTGGCCAGCTTTGATGGCTGGGGTGTTTGAACTGCAGTGGGGGTTAAAATGGTCTATTTCAGTTTAATGATTGTGTATCTATTCAGGATTCCTCTCAAGGAAGAATGGACTCCATCCTGTGGGAAATGAACATTTCTCTGTGAGTAATATAGGGTCTGAGGAAAAATAAAATTACTTTTTACAAGAGCTCATGTTGATGTTTTGGTGAGTTAGCTCATCCTATATCTTGGTGCTTCCGTGGTCCCTTTGGTTTCAGTGAGAAGTATCTGCACTTTGACATTTCTGCACCTGTTATTTTCTGTAATCTAGAAGACCTCTCTGCACCTTCACACATTCCTAAATCCTGCTCTTTCGCCAAGGATTCCCCTCTGTAACCTTCCTAGATCACTGAACTTCAAAATTCAAACTGAAAGTAGGATTTTAACATCCCTTTGTTGCCTTGGAGGGGAGGAGAAGAGGGACCAATGCCCTCTAGACTTATCTTCATTTCAAAAAAGACTGTTGAGAGCATATTGCAAGATGGAATTTCCTAATGTTAGCCTTGTCTTCAAGGAGGAGGGTTAAATTTTTCCTACTGTATGCCCTTTCCCTTCTGGGCTGAAGAGCTGCTGAATTTGATCTCACTAGATTTCTCCATTAGAATACAAGTTCCACGAAACCAAGGACTTATCTAATTTATTGCTATATCGTGAGTGCCTAAGACATTGGCACCTAGTAGGTTCTCATTCATTTAAATGAGTAAATGAATGACCTGGTCTATCAATCAGGGTACTTTGGGTTGTTCTGTAATAACAACCTGTAAGTATTAGTGGCTTATTTCTTATGTGTTGCAGGTCAGCTGGGAGCTCTGCTCCATATCTTCTCACTTTGGAACCCAGACTGACAAATCAGTTACCATCTTGACTGCTGCTTATCACTAGGTAGAGGTAACAAGAGTTTGTTTGCTTTAATTTTTTTATGTTTATTTATTATTGAGACAGAGATAAACAGAGCATGAGTGGAGGAGGTGCAGAGAGAGAGGGAGACACAGAATCCGAAGCAGGCTCCAGGCTCTGAGCTGTCAGCACAGAGCCCAAAGCGGGGCTCAAACCCACAAACCGTGAGATAACCTCAGCCGAAGTCGGAAGCTTAACTGACTGAGCCACCCAGGTGCCCCAAGCGTTTTGCTTCCAAATAGCAATAGAATTTGGAAGACTGGGAATTTTTGGAATAGATTTGGAAGTGACATGTGATCCCTTCACTTACAACTCTTTGGGCTGACATGTGGCCCTCCTCAAACCACATGGGGACATGCGGGGTATGTGTGCAGTCTTCCTATGTGCTACAAAAATATTGTAGCAATAACGACTACTACATCAAGAGCGGCAAGTCTTTAATTGAAGGTGGGGTTTTTTTTCAGGGAGCTAACTTGCCCATTATTAGAATTTTAGTGAGGCCATGAGCCAGCTCTATTTCTCAGAATAACTTTTAAAGTCATAAATCAAGCAGTTTAAGCAAGGGCAGTATCATGCCAAGGGGATGAAAATTGGTTCTCGGGGGCTGGAAAGATTTAGAACTTTTAGCCCTCCTAAGAGCCACACAACATTAACAGATAGTATATTTATATTTGTGGTATTTAAGTGTCATAGAGGGGGCAATTGGAGGGAAAATGTCTGCACAGGTTCCTTAGGAAGCAGTAATGAAAAAAAGGTTGAGAAATATTGCTTTAAGTCAATGAGAGGTGAGCTTATATCTGGGCTTTTTGTTGCCGGTAGCATTTGATGGGAGTTGTGATTCCCTAGCACATGTGGATTGTTTCTTCTGGTAGTGAAGAGATGGTGCCTAAACTCCAGGCCACTTTAATAGATGGATCCCTTCTTTCATTGTATCTGCTATGTTCTAAAATGTCCTCTTATCTATAGGCATAGAAGGCCAATGGCTAAGACATTGCTAACATTGGTGGTAGTAGTAATCAAGGCAAATTCCTACACACCCCCACTCGCACCCCAGACCATCATTTGGGATCATCAACACCAAATCAGATATCTACTATGCTACACAATGCACTGACTGATATTCTTGTTCTGATATTTTTGGTCACGAGAGTCATACATTTAAGTCTCAGTCTCACACTGACTAAAGATTTGCTGACTTCCTGAGAAAAATCTTATTATAAAGACAAGGCAAATCTGGGTTTGCCTTTCTTCTTTCTTAGCAAACCTGGGTTTAGAATTTTTGCTCACTGTGTTTCAATTGGAGCTTGAGCCCTTACTCACCAAGGGACTTCCTTCAATTGTGTGATTTCTTTGTGCCTTGGTTCATACATAGGTAAATGAAAATAAGAATAGCACTTACCTTATAAGACTGTTGCAAGCATTAAATGAAGTAGTGTTTAAAAGTGGTTTGAAAAGTGACTGGTGTATAGTAGGTCCCAGATAAATATTAGTCATGGCTAGAGCTATAGTATGTTATTATTATTGTTGTTCTTCACATTATCTTCAGCTTGCTTTATTATAAATGAAGGTTCCATCCTCCTATTCTTATGCCATCTTTGAACATTTGTGTAACTCAGTTTTGATTCTATTACAACCTGTGGCAGACCCTGAAGGGTTGCTGGACACAACCCTATTTGGAACTTGCTTTCTCCTAGAAGCTTTCAGAGATTTGATTAGATGTGCATGCATGATTTCACTAGCTCTAAGAGAAAACCACTGAATGAAACATTAGGAAAAGCCATTGCAAAGGGCTGTATCCCCAAAGCATGGTTTTTTGGCATTTAGTTCTTCCCACTTTTTACTTACCAGCTGAAATGCAGATGGATTTTATTCCTTGTGATCATGAGGCAACAACCATGATACCATCACTTTAAGGGAAATACTGCAGAAGGATAGAGAGAGGTCAAATCCACAGGAGTGTAGTTGAACAACTACATCACCCTGGACAGGCTCGATATGTGAAAGAAGCAGGGCCTGTATGTTGAAGCTGCTGTTTTCTGTCACTTGCAGGAAAAAAAAAAGCATTTATTTTTTAAATTGTTTCTCAATTCAAGTACAATTAATATACAGTGTTATATTAGTTTCAAGTGTACAATATAATGATTCAACAGTTTTATGCATTTCTCAGCACTCATCAAGATAAGCATACTCATAATTTTTTTCAATTTCACCTATTCCTCCAGTCACATCCTTTTTTGTAACCATGAGGTTTTTTCTCTATCTAAGAATCTGGTTTTTTTTTGTCTCTTTTTATTAGAAAGAAAGCATTTGTAAATGATATACTATTTTTAACTTTATGGAAATCCTTGTATATTCTAAATGCTTTATACAAATTAATTGAAAATGAAACAGTATATATTTTTAAACTACTGGTAAGAGGCATATTCCCAGAACATAGTAGTAGTGAGTAGCAGTGAAATAAGTCTTCCAATTCCCAAAAACTTATAAGACACAGGGACCGCTCTATATGATACTAAAAAATAACCATTTGTCCTTATTATTATTATTATTTTAGATTTTATTACTTATTTTATTTTTTCCAGCATGAGTGGGATATAATTCTTATATAACATAGGATAAGTTTAAGGTGTATAGAATACTGATTTGATATATGTACACAGTGCAAAATGATTACCACAATAATGTTAGTTAATACATCCGTCCCCTCACGCAGTTACAATTTTCATGCATGTGGTGAGAACTTTTAAGATGTACTCTCTTAGCAACTTTCAAATATACAATAAAATGTTAACTCCAGTCACCACACTATACATTGTATCCCCAGAAATTACCTTAAAACTGGAAGTTTGTCCCAATTGACCATCTTCACTTATTTCTTCTCCCCACCTCCCTCCTGATATACCACCCCTGGAAGCCACCAATCTCTTCTCTGTTTCTGTATGTTTGGTGTTTTTAGATTCTACATATAAATGAGATCATATGGTATTTGTCTTTCTTGGACTTTTTTCATGTAAAGTAATGCCCGTAAAGTCCACTCATGTCACAAATGGCAGGATTTCCTTTTTGTTTTGGTGAATAATATTCCTATATATATATATTAATATAAAATATATATGTTATATACAAAATACTATAATATTCATATATATAACTTTTTCTTTATCCATTCATTTGTTGATGGACACAAGTTATTTCAATGTCTTGGCTATTGTAACTAATGCTACACTCAACATGGGTGCACAGATATCTCTTTGAGACTGATTTCATTACCTTTAGATATATACCTACTAGTAGAATTGCTGGTCATATGATGTTTCTATCTTTAGTTTTGTGAGGAGCCTCCTTACTGTTTCCATAGTGGCTGCACCAATTTACATCCCCACCAACAGTGTACAACATCTTTCTCCACCTCCTCACTAGCATTTGTTGTTTTGTTGTCTTTTTGATAATAATCATTCCAACAGGTGGGAGATTATAGCTCATTGTGGTTTTGATTTACATGTCCTTCATGATATGCCAACAAACTGGGCATCCTACAACAAATGGATAAATTCCTACAAATATACAACATACCAGAACTGAATCATGAAAAAATAGAAAATCTAAGCAGACCATAATGAATAAACAGATTGATCAGTAATTATAAACCTCCCCAAATGAAGAGATCCAGGACTGGATGGTTTCACTGGTGAAATCTACCAAACATTTAAAGAAGAATTAATGTCAATCCTTTTCAAAATCTTCCCCAAATTGAATAGTAGTGAGTACTCCCAAACTCATTTTACATGGCCCATCTTACTTTTATCTCAGAGCCAAATAAGGACAACATAGGAAAAGAAAACTCCAGGCCAATATCCCTGATGAATCTAGATGCAAAAATTCTCAAAATACTAGCAAACAGAATTCAATATTGCATTATAAGGATCATATACTATGATCAAGGGGTATTCATCCCTAGAATGAAAAGATGGTTCACCATATACAAATCAATAAATGAGAAACATTGCATTAATAGAATGACTGATAAAAATCATATGGTCATCTCAATAGAATCAGAAAAAGCATTTGACAAAATTCAACATTGCCGGAGTCCAGCTCCAGCTGGTCCAGGGTCCCCTTAAGGATGGACGGTATCAGCGCAAAAGAGATGGGAATCGTGAAAGGGGAAGGGAATGAGAGAGCCACTTTTCTTTCTGATCAGCAGGCAGGCATCTCTGCACTTCAGTCAGGCATCTCTGCACTGACTGGAGAGTCAGCCTTATTTTTGAAAAAATGTATGGGGTACAAAACAGAAGTGGCAATAGCCTTAGACAATGATTTATGATAACAAATTCTGTGGTATGTAAAAATTTCCCAGAACATAGATTGGTGGAAGACTCATGCATAACCTTTATCAATAGTGATTGAAGTAGGTGACTAGATGCTTATCACTTGGGGAAGGAAGGGATCTTTAGCATTCAAAATACAAGGCAATGTTTTTTTAGCATCGCAAAGGCAAAAGTTAGTTCTTTTGTGAGCAGGGGTCAACTGCCTGTTTTTGAGGGAAAGAAAACAGGTTTTATCTGGAAATGTAACATTTTCTCCTATAATCACAAAAGAAGAAACTCCTATAACACGTTTTTTTTTTTACAAGGTACAATTCACATGTTTTTAGCATAAGAAGACAAGTCACTCCTGATATCAGTCAGTCAGGCACCTTGGGGGTCGGTGCTCAAGCAGAAATTGAGTGGGGGTTGAGTGGGGGTAGAAGCCAGTTGCCATCTGATGGTGGGAGGCCTTGCAAACCTGCCTCACTTCAGAAATGGCTCCCAGCACAACATCCTTTCATGATAAAATCTTTCAACAACTTGGATATAGAAGGAACCTATCTCAACATAATGATGACCATATGTGACAATTCATAGCAAACATCCTACTCAATGGTGAATGGTTGAAAGCTTTTCCTCTGAGATCAAGAACAAAAAAAGGTGTCCACTCTCACAATTTCCACTCAGTATAGTACTGGAACTCCTAGCCAAGGTAATCAGGCAAGAAAAAGAAATAAAAAGCATCCAAATTGGAAAGGAAGAATAAAGTTGTCTTTGCTGAACGCATAATTTTATATAGAGGAAATACAAAAGACTCTCCTATAAAGCTGATAGAATTAATAAAGGAATTAAATAGTTTCAGGATTCAAAATCAACATCCGAAAATACACTGACAAGGAATTATCTCAATAAGAAATAAGGAAAACAATCCTATTTAAAAATGGCATAAACAATACAACACTTAGGAATAAATTTAATCAAGGAAGTGAAAGATCTATACACTGATCCATCTGGTGAATCCAGGAGAATAAAAACACTATTTGTGTGTCTTTAAGTCACCTTTTCCCTTACTTCTCTTTAAAGGTTTCTTCAAGAGGTGCCTGGGTGGCTCAATTGGTTAAGTGGCCGGCTTCTGCTCAGGTCATGATCTCACAGTTTGTGGGTTCACATCGGGCTCTGTGCTGACCGCTAGCTCAGAGCCTGGAGCCTGTTTCAGATTCTGTGTCTCCCTCTCTCTCTGACCCTCCCTTGCTTATGCTGTCTCTCAAAAATAAATAAAGAACAGAAAAATTTTTTTTAAAGATTTCTTCAAGACTCGGATGGCATTCCCATAGGGCAGATCAACCAAGAGGAGGCTTTATTTTATTTGACAGCTGCACTGAAAGCTGTATAAATTGCAGTAAGGAAGTGGTGTATCTGTTGAGAAAAATACATTCCTATAGTAGGCAGATATGATGAGATAAAGTGTGCGTTAGAAGTGGAATCATTAGGGAAGTGTCCTTATTCACCTTCCCTTACTTCTTTAACAGGTTTCCACAGAAATGGTGAGTCTTAGCTGAACTGGTCAAGTTTCTGCACTTGCTTGTTCACACAACCCTTGTTCTTTGGGGAGGAGTGGCAAATATGGCTGAAGAGAAGCTAGGCCTTCTTGTTTTTATGAATGGATGGAGACACTCTCAAAGGTCTTTGATCATGCCATGTCTTACTGATATAGTGACAAGCACTATCAGTCTTTGACCCTTGTTTCTCATCTCTGTGTGGGGAGCACGGGGGCCTGGGGGATTTCACTATCCTCTTCTGAGTGCTATCTCCTGTGGCCAGCTGGGAGATAAGGTGAACTTGTGACTAACTGGTTATGTAGGCTTAGGGGCTACCTAGGGACCTATTTATGCTATAGAGCTCCCAGATCTGGATTTAGAAATAAGGTAGAAAGTCTCATTTTGTATATTCCAATGCCATTTACCAAATAATCTTAATTTCTACTCTTTTAGGTCATTAATCATATTGATATTTTGGTTCTCATTTGGCTATTAGAGCATAAATTATTCTTAGACTAAGAAAACTTCAGAACTGGAGCCCCAGTGTTCAAATATATCTACTTAGTGAATTTGGCAAGTCAACTAGATTCCATGAACCTCAATTTCTCCAACTATGAAATGGGGATAATAATATTTACCTCACCAATATATAACCATAGTAAGGATTCTGTGTGTTAAATGTGTTACCTGGCTGGCCCATACTAAGAACTCAAACCATGTGAGTTGAAAATGAATTTTTATAAAGACAAGGTATATTTACCTTTAAAAAAAAAACAGCTAGTTAATTAGGTAAAAGAAAAAAAATCAATGTAGGTTCTAATTTGCTAACATTGCATGTCATTTTTTTCCTCCTTAATGGTAGCTGTTATTTATTAAAGACTTACTCTATACCAAACATTTTACAACAATATCATATTCAACCCTCTGAATTCAGTGCTATTATAAGCAGTTCCTTTTTACACTAGGAAGACTGAAGCTTACAGAAGTTAAGTAGTAAGTTGCAGGGCAGGGGGTGGAGCTTGGGCCCATCTGGCTCCAGAATCACTACTTGCAACCGTTACTTTCTCATGTGAGTACAAAATCAAATTTGACTCAGTCCCTCCCATCACAAGACTGCACATTTCCAAATGGCGGAGTGTGAATAAGTGAAATTAACTTTCCCTGTGAGCAGTGGATCAGAATTCTGTAACCTGCAATACCTGTAATCCGTGATGCCTCTCATCCTGGGTTCTCTCTGCATGGGTGGATGTGTTCCAAATTCTGGCACTGAGGTCAGTAAGAAAGCAAGGCAGTGGGGAACTAACTGCTCAGGTCATCTGGGTATGAATTGACACCCATACCTGTCAGCACTTCTTGGTTTGTTTGCTTATCTCAGTTGGCTACATAAGTGGTAACAAGAGTGGTCGGGGCCTGGTTTCATTTGGAAAGCACTGGCCTGTTATCTACCCAGGTTGTCCCCGTCTGCTGAGTGTGATACCTATCCAGGGACAAAGTTCTGTTGAATAAGCAAGCTGTGTTTCAAGGCAGCCATCCAGCTCAAAAACAGTCCATCTATTGAGAATCTGATCTCTTGGCAATGAAGCATTATTGTTATTAAAATATATTCTAATTCTTTCTTCACAAAGCTAGGTAGGTTCCCATGAAAAGAAATCATGTTGTTGGCATTGGATGTCATTTCTAGTAGCAGCTTTCCTGGCTACAGGAACTGAGGGGTAAGTTGTACTCACGGAACAGGATCTTGGCGGGGGGCTGGGGAACAGGGTGGAGTAGGGAAAGGCATAAACAAGCAGCCAGGCTCAGGCCTGCCACAGACACAAAAACAGTGCACGACTATCATGACCCTACACAGTGGGCACAGCAGTCAAGGTTAGAAAGAAACTGTGCTGTGTGTGTGTGTGTGTGTGTGTGTGTGTGTGTGAATGATGGAGGTGTGCTCTCATAAGATCTCTTTTAAAGGTAGTCCAGACCCCAATTAATCTGATGAAGGATTTAAGTCCTATTTAGTGTTGTCTTTCTTTTGTATTTCTCTAGAAATTCTGACTTCAAACTTTTCAGCATCTCAAGATCTGAGTTCATTACATTAGAAATGGAACATAATGCCAATATCAAAGAACTTTCAGTGATTCACTTATTAGAAGTTATTAATCTAGGGCTTCCCAGGTAGAAGGGTCACAATGTACAATCTGCACAACTATCCATAGCAGTCCTGCTTTAAGGGACACAAAGGTATGAACAGAGTCTAGTTCCCGCCCTCAAGGAATTTAAAATCAAGGGCCCTGAGAGAATTTCAATGGCAGCTGGGAGGAGTGAAATTTCAGTTGGAGGTGGGGGGAGGTGGCAACAGAAGTTGTGATATTCAAATTGGGCGTTTAGATGGATGAAGAATTGGGACACAGAGAATGTGAGCACAATGAATGGTCTTCAAAAAAGAGCACAGTGTGACAAATTGTAAAGGGGCCAGAACTGGATGACCGTGTATGGAGGCAAAGGGTATGTGAAAGAAAGTAGGAAATAAGGTGGAGACAGGTTGAAACCTTACCTTTAGCCCAGTGAAACTCATTTTCAACTTCTTCCAGAAATGTACAATAATAAATTTGTGTTTTTAAGCCAATAAAGGCATGTTAATTATTACAGCATGAATGGGAAACTATTATAAGGACTCTAAGACAAGACGCAAACATTATAGAAATACCACATAGAAGAAAAAGGTCCAATCCTGGAGCTCCCTAGCCACATTGGCTCAGACCACTGAACAGCTTCTCCATAAGACAACTAGATACAGCTACTTCTTTATTTCTTCCACTGAACTTCTCTCTGAAAGGGCAGAGAGTCACTTTCACTGGAATAGACGTATATTCTGGATATGGATTTGCTTTCCAGTCCTTAGTGCTTCTACCGCCATCACCAACCATGTACTAACACAATGTGTCATCCACCCCCATCATGGTATCTTGTGTAGTATGGTGTCTGGTAAAGAACCTCTTTGCACATCAAAAAACAAAACAAGAAATGACAAACAGCAATGGACACTGCCCATGAAATTACTGGTTTTATTGCATACTTCCATCATCTGGAAACAGCTGGTATAATTGAGGGGTGTTTGGCTTACTAAAGACTCCATTACAGCACCAGCTGAAGCCCTGAAATGATGGGGTTCTGTTTTACACAGTCTGATATGCACTTCATATCAGAGATCATTACATGTGCTGTCTTCTCCACTTTCCACATACATGGGATCAGGCATGGAACTAAGAGTGGCTCTGAATCAGTTTCCCAGGGCTGCCACAGTGACGGACCACAAACCGAGTAGCTTACAACAGAGATGTGTTCTCTCACAGTGCTGAAATCTCTAAGTTTGAAATCAAGATGGTGGCAGTCCACACTCTGGAAGGCTCTAAGGAAAAATCCATTATTTGCCTCTTCCAGACTCTGGTGCTCATCAGCATTTCTTGACCTGGAGCAGTATCACTCCAATCTGTGCCTCATGGTCACACTGCTTCCTCCTCTTCTCTGTCTCCTCCATGTTCCTCTTTTAGGGACATGTGAAATAAAATTTAGAGCCAACTTGATAAGGCCCTCCTTATGTCAAAATTCTTGACTTCATACATCCGAAAAAACTCTTTTCCTAAGTAAGGTAATCCCCACAGTTTTCAGGCACTAGAACATGGGCACATCTTTTTGGAAATCACTGATCCACTCATTGCAGCTACATATCTGAATTAATAGGACAGCTGGGAGAGAGAGAGAGAGAGAGAGAGAATTCCTTGATTTTATTCTGTGTATTCTGACTCAGCATTTCAGAGGGTGGTCACGGAGCTGCATTTAAGCACCAGAGGGTTGCATGTGTCCTTCAGTTTTAGATGTCCAGCATCACCACTTGCTAACCATCTTCCAACTCAAGCAGGAAAGTAATCTCATCTTCACAGCATCCTTACGAAACTTCAAATCATCTGTCTTAGAATTGTTACCATAATATCACTTTCAAATTAATTTTCTATCAGTCCCATTTGGGATGAGATCATCTGATTTGCAACTCACAACTCCAAAAAAGGATGAATATCAGTTGGTTTGATTTTCCAGGTTGTCACAAAATATTGTCTATCACACCCATTTGTTGATGTTTCTCAGTGTAACAGCAGAGTTGAGTAGTTACAACAGAGATCATATGGCCCATAGAACATAAAGTATTTAGTGTCTGGTCCTTTACAGAAAAGGTTTGCTATGCTAGGTACTTCAGCTACAAAGATGCACACATCATTGTGCCTGCTCTCAAGGAGTTTCCAGACTAGGTTGAGGGATGGGGAAAAAAAAACCCAACAACCAAGTACAGTGGACAAATTTCTCTACTATTTGTGTGAACCATAAGAATGAGATTATAAAGGAGGGAACGATTAGTTCTTTCTATGAAAGTTTTAAGAAAGAACTTAGAAGAAAAGATGAAATTTAGGTTAAGCATCACAAGGGGAAATATTTTGCTCAGTGGATACTAGAGGATATTTCAAAGGAAGACTCAGTAGGATCAAAGGAGTCAGGAAAGTAAGCAGAAAGCATGGGAATCATTCCTAAAGTTGCTCAGTGCCGCTCCCACATCTGGTGTGTGTGTGGGAGGGGACAGAAGGAGTCAGTTAGGCTAGTGGTGGGTGGGTCCTAGAGAAAGAGAGGGGAAAAAAAAACCCCTCCAAACTCTTAACTCTGACATGGGAATCCCCTTTCTATCTGGTAGCCTTCATTGGAACTACTGCAACTTTCTGGATGACTCACTTTTTTTTTTTTTTTTACAACTGATATTGTTACCATTAACCATGTAAAGATGGGGAAAGTAGTGGAGGCAGATTCGGTCACCGTGACATTAGCCTCCTAATAATTTAAGTCTTTGTAAAGACGCTTGCATAGCAAAGTTATTATGTTTTATGATTGGGAAACTATGAACACTCATCATAAATTGATGGCCATTCATTATAACAGGAATCCAGCTTTTCAAAGCACGGTTAAAGGACACAGAGACACCACAAAGATAAGGGAAAATATGCTTGAAGACTCCACCCCTTTGCCCCAGCCATAGTCATATAAAAATGACAAGTAAATGAATTTGGAAGATGAGAAAGCCAGTCTTCGTGGTAGGAAGTGTTCCAAGAAGAGATATTTCACCAGGAAAGCTGCCACTAGCCTGTCACACAGTACACAGGAAAGATGCTCTCCTTTTCAGCATTATTTTGTCATTGAAATCTGTTTTCTTGATTGCCCCTTCCTTGAACTCTAAACTCAGAGGGTGGATACACTCAAACTCTGGGTTGTTCTGCTGAAAGAAGAGAAGTGAAGTGGACAGTACATGGGGGAGGGGTGGGGAGAAACTGCCCTAGGGGCTACAGAGAAACTCAAGCAGGCTCCGTACTGTCAGGGGCTCCATCTCATGAGCCATCAAATCATGACCTGAGCCTAAATCAAGAGTCAGGTGTTTAACCAGCTGAGCCATTCAGGCTCCCCAGTATCGTATTTTTAACAAATAATTGCAGAACTGAAGCTACTTCACTATCTCATGTCTTCACCTGTGAAATGAGAATATGGGAAAAGTTAGCATAGAGGCATGGAAGAGTGCTGGATTGAAATAAGGAGATTGGGTTTCCTAAGACAACTCTAACTCAGTTGCCTCTAACTTGCTACATATTTATTTTGTGATCACAGACAGATGGCTAAACTTAACCAGTTTATTTATCTGAGAATCATGCATAGAAATCACCTGATACTACTAAGCAGATTAAATTAGGTAAAGGAGAATTATAAACTTAGCTAAGAAAGACTTTATATTCCCCTAAAGTTTGTAAAAAATCAAGAAGACTTTAGGTGATAACAGATGATAAGTTTAGTAGGTGTTTAGTCAATTGTCTTTAACATATATTGCCCGCCTAAAACATAGTCCTAACTCTCACCCTGTGATCTCACTCTGGGAAAGTAATATGATACTATTTAGGAGTATTTTGTGATAGTAAAAATTATTTTTAAAAATCCAAATGCTTAACTAAATGATTGGATGAAATAAGATGTCACTTTCTGAATTATTAGGGGGTTACTTATATGGGTTTATAATTCTACCTGGTGGAGTGTCCTCCAACTTTAAAAACAGAATGACACCTTACACAATGTATTTAAAATCAAAGCATTAATGGTGTGTGGGGAAGCTTATTTTTACAAGGAAAAATAATATAAAAATCTGTGGTGTTATGCTTAGAGGGAAAATATCACAACATTGAACATGACTACTGACACAATTTGTGATTATTTTCTATAGATTTTCTGGTCAGTGGAGGTGGATTGAGAAAAATCAATCAGTAGCCTACCAATGTATCACCCACTAAGACTAAGAAATCCCACACTGTTAGGATAGGTGGACTGGTATTCCATTTCTTCCCCACTGTATGCCCTCTGGCTCAGTGACTCAAGACCTTTACTAATCAGAAAAACAGGTAGCCATGTTTCAATTAGGTAAGTGCTATGATTTGAAGAAGCCATAGTTGTCTTACTCCCCATCTGCAATGGACAGAATATGTCCCCCCAGAATTAATTTGGCAAAGCCCTAATATGATGGAAGTGGGCTTTTGGGAAATAGTTAGGTCATGAGGGTAGAACCTCCATGGTGGAGTTAGTGCTCTTGGGGAAAGAGAGAAGAGTGAGTATGCATCCTCTTTGCTGTTTACCAAGGTAGGATACAAGGAACAAGTCCTCACCAGACAATACTGGCACCTTGATCTTGGACACTCAGCCTCCAGAACTGTGAGAAATGAATGTTTTTAAGCCTCTTGGTCTATGGTATTTGTTAGAGCAGCCAGAGTGAAGACATCACTGCTCCTCTGATCCGTCTTTCAATATCATTTTGCAGAGGGTTCCTTCCAGAAAGCAAGATAGGCAGCTATGGGATGGTAGTTGCCGGAGTCCAGCTCCAGCAGGTCCAGGGTTCCCCTGAAGGATGGACGGTGTCAGTGAGAAAGAGTGAGAGAGCCTCAAGTTATTTTCTGGTCACCAGACATCTCTGGCAGGAGTCTCTGCCCTTCTGGCAGGCATCTCTGCCCTGTCTGGTTCTCAAGCTTTATTTATGGCAACAGGTACAAGGACCAGAAAGAGCAGTAAGTGATTTCTCATAGATAAGTTTTACAATTTTCCAGGACATGGGCTCTGCAGAAGTTACAATTCTAGTAGTAATGATTGTCATAAAAAACTTAGCTACAGGCATTCATGGTGTCATAGGTATTTTTTGCAAAACCTCAGGTCTAGCTTTAAGGAAGCGACCTTTAACTAAGAGGAAAACAGCATTGCTTAGTAAAGGTCAGTTTTTTTTTTATGAGTAAGGCTCATTAGGCTGTTTATAACCCTAAGAGAAAGTTCCCAGAAAAACAGTTTCTCAGGAGACATAATGCCTGCTCTCACAGTCCCAAAGATGATTGATACATTTTATTACAGTAGTGACTTTCACAAAAGCATTCAGGCCCAGAAGGTAGTCAGTTATCAGTTAATTACTTAGGGGAAAATTATATGTTGCATTAGGGTGTATCTAGTTTATTTATCTTTTCCCTGAACAGGTGCAATCATGCCTCAAAGACAGGACAGGGGGACAGGCCACTCCTGACACTAATCAGCAAAGTACTCTGAGGTTTGGTGCCCAAGCAAAAATGAAAAATTTCAAGAGGGTAGATTTTGGGAACTATCTAGGGGGCAAGAGACCGTGCAAACTTGCCATACCCTCACCAAGAATTTTCACTCTACCGGTAAGTTCAGATAGCTCCCAACAGGTTGTGATAGTGGTAAGCTGGTTATCACTGTGCATTTGCATTCTGGGGGTAGAGTCCCCTCAAGCAAAGCATTCAGCAACAGATAACCAGCAACTTAGGTAAAACAGGAGTAAGGCAGTTCTGAGTTTCAGGGAACCTGAACAACAATAGTAGGAAGTGCTCCATCCTGGGCCAGGACCAGTAAGCCAGAAGCTATGCAAACTAACTGCCCTCCAGTTATGCTTTCTAGTGAAGCTCATGGACACAGAAGGCAGAGAGCAGAGGTCAAACCAAAAGTACTTAGAACTTTCTTGGCCTAGGAAAACTCGTCAGCACATTGTTCCAAAGGCCTACTAAATTCCAAGTAAACAAATATAAAAACTTACTTGATTGTGAACCTTTTTTAAAGTCATGCCTACTATCCCTAATATTAAACACCTTAAGTTTCTCATAATTGTTAAAGCAAGGTATGTTGCAAACTGTTGGTACATGTAGGAAGGAGAATGAATTAATGATGGTAGACACAGTTTTATTTTGGCTGCAGGGTAGATATTGGAATCACTCAATTCATTACTGGAAAATAAATGCTTGTCATGAATGATGAAGAGCTAACATCAGGGGCCAGCTATAACATCTTATAATTACTTAATTTAGTCCTTACTAATTTTACAGATGATCAGAGTGAAGTTTGGAGTGGGCTAAATAATTCGCCCTAAAAGCATATCTAGCAGGACTCACATTTAGCTGTCTGCATTCTTGATAGGTGTCTATGTGATGTGAATTCAGTAGGAAAGGGGGAAGCTATAAAAAGAGGGGACCAGAGAGAATCCATTCCACTCCTAGAAACCCCTCACAAACTCTCCAAGACTTAAATGGAGAAAAATTCTGATCCCTTCGTTTAAAAACACTGCTCCTATTAAAATGCAAATGTAAGTAGGAGTGGAAAGATTAACTCTCATCTCTCAGTTCTTGTCACATTTACTACAATTACCTTTGGCTCTCTTCCTGAAAATTGACTTTGAGAAGCAGAAGAACCATTGTGTCAGAGGGAACTAGTACCTTAGCTAAAGAGACTCAGGCTTAGCTGAGTGGGTAGCTACTTGGGTATTTTGACCCTGGCATTGTATAATTGTATAATGTATGCTTGTGGACCTTAATATATATCTGTGTATATAAATGTGACAAAGAATGTGAAAATAAAAACAATTATACACTGATTAGGTAGAGATTTGATTGGCTACCTAAAACAGAAAATCCAAATAGTAATGACCTAAACAAGATAAGGGTTATTTTTCTGGCATATAAAAAAGAATGGCGATAGGCAGTTCAGTGAGCTGGAAAGGTAGCACGAAATATCATTCAAGGATCCAGAATCTTTTTAGTTTCCCACTCAGCAAACCTGACAGCTACCCCCTCAAGAGGGCTGCGAGGACACCAGCAATGGTGTGGAGGCAGGAAGACAATCAAGTGCAAATTTAATCACAATTAAGTTAATTACAAATTACCATTTCTAACTCATAACTTAAACACTTATAAATAATAAATTAATATATAACTAGTATATATAAAGATAAAAGACTAATCAATTTAATTCTACTTTTTTATAATTTCACTTTGATATGGGAGTGTTTGAGATGAGGAAGATTGAGGTAGGCTGAGGGCAAAATATGAGCTAGCAGACCCCCTCACCCCACATGTGTGATATTCCCTCCTGGCTGCCCAAGGACAAAGGAAAGGAAAAAAAACAAATGGCCAACTGATAGAGATCACAGCCATACAAGACGTGGGTCTCCATCATTTTACAAATATCTTAGTAAATTACAAGAATAGGGCCATTTTATCTATACCCTAATCTCTAGATACCTGTAGATTCTGTTTCCTAGAGTCCCAACATCTCCCCTCCATAGTGATGTGGGGAACAAAGGTAAGAAAGAAATGGCAGGTAAAATTAAATCTCCTCATAACCTGCAGCCCATTGACAGATACTTGAGGCAAATGCAGAGTAGAACATTTCTCTAGGAACTCCCTAGGGTCCTAATGTTAATGCCTTACTAGAGGGGAAAACAACCTTAGATTGACAATAGCAAGACCTCAGGTAACTAGGAGTTTTCTTTAGAGTATCAAAGTCCCTCAGGAGGCCTCCCTTTTGACTATTACCCAACCCCTCCCAACTTCATAGTATATAATGAGCCACTCTTCACAACCCCAGTGCAGCTCTTTCTGCTGGGTCCTGTCCCCAGGCTTTAATAAAATCATCTATTTAGGAATGCCTGGTGGCTCTGTCAGTTGAATGTCTGACTTCAGCTCAGGTCATGATCTCATGGTTCTTGGGTTCGAAACTGTGTCAGGCTCTGTGCTGACAGCTCAGAGCCTGGAGCCTGCTTCAAATTGTCCTCTCTCTCTGCCCCTTCCCCACTCTCATTCTGTGTGTCTCTCTCAAAAATAAATAAACATTAGAAAAAATTAAAACAAAAAAATAAAATCACTTTTTTACACCAAGATGTCTTCAAGAATTCTTTCTTGGTCGTCAGCTCTGGACCACTCCACTATGACCCCAAAATGTCATCATTTATATAAAAATGCAAGTAAAATTTAAAATTGAGTTCCATTAATGTATAAGATCAAAAAAGAAAACTTGTGGGGCAGCTGGGTGGCTCAATCAGTTAGGCATCTGACTTTGGCTCAGGTCATGATCTCAGGGTTCATGAGTTCAAACTCACTACTATCAGCACAGAGCCTGCTTAAGATCCTTTGTCTCCCTCTCTTTCTGCCCCTCCCTTACACTTTCTCTCTTTCTCTCTCTCTCTCTCCCTCTTTCTCAAAAATAAATAAAAACATTAAAATATTTTAAAGAAAACTTCTGATCAGTAAGTAAATGCTGAAAATGTAAAAAATTGCAATATATATTCTTGTTAAAATTTAAAAACCTAATATCAGAAGACTATTTTCTTAACATGGTAATGAATAACTATCTTATACCAAAGACAAGACATAAAATACCAGAATATTTCATTAAAACTGAGATCACAAGAAGTATGTTGCTGTCACCACCATTATCCTATATTGAGAGTTCTGGTCAAGGCAATGAGTGAGACATGGAACTAACTAACGTAAAAGGCAGAGACATTGGAAAGGAAGAACCAATATTATCGTTATTTACAGATGATTTGATACCTTACCTACAAATCACAGTCAACTGAAAAACTACTGTTGATTTAAAAGGTATATACGACAGAAATAAATTTCCTTCCAATATGAAATAATCTAAAAATATAATAAAAAATACATCAATTGTTATGTACAAAATATATGAACATGTAAATAAATATATGTTGGTACAATATCCATATGTCCTTATACATATAGGACATTATATCTCAATATTATATACGTATAGAATATTACATTGATACATATATATGTGTGTGTGTGTGTGTGTGTGTGTGTATAAAATACAAGTCCTGAACTAAGAAGGACTTATTCAAAGAGAAGTGCAAACATACTTGGGGCATGGAAGAAGATTTGAATAAATTCAGAGCTTATGTTCTGAATGGGGGTAGGGTCATAGAGTAAATATTGGGGGGGGAACACTGTTTTACAAATCAATATATAGAATTAATATAAAAATCTCATTGGTTAGTGAGATGTCAGCCCTTACAATCTCCCTTCTCTAGAATCCCCATTTTCCTGGACTACGTCTCTACCTCTGGGGCAAGTGTGGACCCTCCCTGGGCCACCCTGATAAATTACCATAAACTCTGAGAGAAAGGGTTGAAGTCTTCATCTTCTCTTTACTCTAAGGTCCTTGAACTACTTGTACATATTTTCTTCCCTGTGCATTAATCTTCAGTCTCCAAATACCAACATTTCATTTGAGAAAAGACTAAGACTTAATAAAATTAACTTCCACCTCACCAGCTACATCACTTATATCTGTATTTTCCAAAGTTATCTTTAATGAGACTATATAACTTTGGATTCATAAATAATAGTAACATTATTTTAAAAATTATTTAGGAAGAGATCTTAGCATCTTAAATGGCTATAATAAGTTATTTCGAGAAAAGAAAGACTGTTTCAACAATTCCAACAGTAGTCAACTTCCAGTAAAAGTTATCTGTGGGGCTCTAGGAAAGCAGCTGATAGAGAACACTCAAATCATGACTGAAACTATACCAGCCCCAGATATAAGAAATGGATTATGCTTATCTGATTAAAATCCCATTCTATATTTAGGAATCCAGTTATCAGCCTACATGCTAAAACTGTTAAAATTATTAAATAAAATTAAGAATCATGTCCTATTAATTGCTTGGGGGAAAATGATCAAGAGGTTAACTAATGAAATAATGAGATTGTTAGCTCTGCTTTGCCTTTCTTCAGATCTTGGAGTGGGATGGAGGTGAGATCCCTCTCTCTTCTTTTTTACCTAATCCTTCCATTTCTAACCATGATTTTATAAAAGTCAGGGCTTCTCAAGTGTTTTTCTGTTGGGCCACTGACCCATGTAGGGGCGAGGTGTGGGGGAAAAGAGAGTTCTGCTCTGAAGTGGCTCATTTTTGGTAGGTGAAGGAGAAGACGGGCTTTCTCTGTATTGTGGTTCCCTCCATATTTGCCAGCTAAATGGTCTGTAGCTATGTGCTGGGCACAGAATAGGCATTCATTAGCTATCTGTTGAATAAAGTGTGTTTTTTCTTTTTTCTTCTCTTTTTTTTTTTTTTTTTTTTTGCTGATTAGTGATAGTTTTAACATATTCCCACAGATTGTCTTAAATTGAATGATAGTCAATCCACAAATTAGCTGATCCACTGCAGATAATTGAGAGCTGGTTACACATACAAAATAAAACCACTAAGAAAACAAAATAAATACTTCTGCAGACAAAAAAAAATAATAAAAGCAAAGGAAGTAGTACATCAAAGTGACAGCCATGGATAGTTGGACTTTTCTGGATTTTCTAAAATACTTAACCAATATTCACTAATTTATAATAAAAGCCAGATTTTTTGAAAGTATTTTCAGATGTGTTTTCACTTTGTGGTGGATTTAAGATTTTGTTTACATGGTATCATAAAGCTCAATTGATTTGGTAGTTTCTTAGACAATCCACAGATCTAACAGCAAAGTACAAAACAAAAAAAAAAACCCCAAACACCCAGACTTGAAATTTGTCCCTAATATAATTGAAATCTTTATTTTATAACTGATTTATTCTCATCTTTTAAAATTATTTAAAATTTTTATTCATTTTTGAGAGAAAGATAGAGCATAAGCAGGGGAGGGGCAGAGAGAGAGGGAGACACAGACTCCACAGACGGTTCCAGGCTCTGAGCTGTCAGCATAGAGCCCTACCTGGGGCTTGAACTTATGAACAATGAAATCATGACCTGAGCTGTAATCAAGAGTCAGATGCTTAATGGAATAAGCCAGCCAGGTGCCCTGATTTACTTTCATATTCCAATAATAGAGAGACAGTCTCTTCATGGCAATATCTCTAATACTAGTGAGAATAGGGGTAAGAAGTGTACAGTAAAGTGACAACAATGGTTAGCAAATATCAACAGTTCCCCCCTCAGTGCTTCTTGTGTGTCTAACTTATGGTGGCAGTACAGAGTTTATCTCATTCTTTTATGATGATCCTCTCTCCCTGTTAATGAACCTGCAAGTTATCTGACAATAGGAACTGTTTCTTGCTCACACAGTCCACCCCTGGAGTATATCAGGTCCCCATGTTGTGATCTCCCATAACACCGTGGGCTTTCCTGTCTGAGGGATTCATCATAAGTATAAGGAATATGTTTAGCCCTCACTTTTCTTGTTTTATGTGGAAGATCTCCATTATAGTGATAATCATGGTCTCGTATCCCCTTCCAACTTTTTGTACTCTTTACCCCTAGGTTTAGCCATGACTGTGTCTCTCTTCCTCAGTGGAGGAGACCAACCGATTGGTAGGGCCACCCTGGGTTAGCTGCTGGGAAGACAGGAGAAGATAAGGGTGGTCATAGATTATTTGCAGTGGATGCTATTGGCAGGAGACCTGAATGATTTTGGGCTCTTTTTCCTGCAGGGACTCTCAGTCAGATGATTAAACTACTGTGAAGAAAGCCTGCAGTTTTATAGAGAAAATTCAGTTTCAGGGGAATATTAGAAAGTTACATGACTAAGTAAACCACATGCTCATAAAGCTGGCGTTGTGACTTCTACCTCTCTGACTGCTCATCTCTCTCTCTCACCTGATTCAGAACTTGTGTGAGAGAGTGGTGTGATATGATTTCTTAAAATGCTAAGGTTACTTTTTTTTAATTTATAGTTTATTGTCAAGTTGGTTTCCATATAACACCCAGTGCTCCTCCCCACAAGTTCCCTCCTCCATCACCATCACCCCCTCCTCCTTCAGCCCTCAGTTTGTTTTCAGTATTCAACAGTCTCTCATGATTTGCCACCCTCCCTCTCCCCAACTCTTTCCCCCCCCCCACTTCCCCTTCCTATGGCCCTCTGTTAGGTTTCTCCTGTTAGACCTATGAGTGAAAACATATGGTATCTGTCCTTCTCCGCCTGACTTATTTCACTTAGCATGACACCCTCGAGGTCCATCCACTTTGCTACGAATGGCCAGATTTCCTTCTTTCTCATTGCCATGTAGTATTCCATTGTATAGATAAACCCTTTTAATGTAACATCTCTATTGCTTACTAGATGGAAAGGCTCATGAAAAGCATAGACCCTACACCTATTTGAAATATTTTGATATTGTCTTCCCAATACCCATCACAATGCCTAGCATACAGTAAGCAGTCAAGGAGTATTTGTAGAATGAATAAAGAAATAAATTTAACATTTGATCATTACATTTTTAGTACAGTCCCTGTTTGAGTCTGACCAGGCTATTGTAATACAAATACCACAGACTGGATAACTTAAATAACAAACACTTAGTTGTTATAGTACTAGAACCTGGAAGTCCAAGTTCAAGGCACTGGTAGATTTGGTGTCTGGTGAGAGCCCTCTGCCTGGTTTTCAGATAGCCACCTTCTTGCTGTATCCTCAGGTGGCAGAAAGAGAGAGAGCTTTGGTCTCTTTCTCTTCTTATAAGGAAGGGCACTAATCCTGTCATGAGGGGCTCTACTTCCTGTAAACCTGATTACCTCCCAAAGGCCACACCTCCAAATACCATCACGTTGGATATTGGGATCTCAACATAGGAATTTTGGAGAGGCACAAACACAAAGTTCACAGCAGTCAGGACATAGAATTAGTGCTTAGTAAACACTGATTTGAACTAAGCTTGGATTTAAAGGATGGGGTTCATGGCAGGAAGCATATCCTGGTTCATTCTTCTTGGCACTGAAGTCCTCTGTTTCTGAGTGAGTGTGAACAACCTCTTCAGCCCATCTGAGGTTTTCCCTGGTGCATCCCTTTCCCTGGCACAGCACAGTGCCCCAGAGGAGGGGAAGGAAGACAGACAGATGGGAACTTGTTGGTTGCCCATTTGCATGCCTCATCTTACATACTATGGAAGACAAATTATATTTTAACAAAAAAGATAAAATTTGAGGTGAGAGAGGAAATAAAAGCGCCTAATAATAATATTAAAAAGACTTAGAATCTGTTCCTCCTTTTGTGTAGCACAAAGAGCCTTATTAATCGTGCTGTCATTCCCTTGCACAAGTGATTCAGTCTAGGCACTGGCCCACCTCCCATGTCCATGGGCTCTCTTTGGGTTATGCCTCCTGCTGCATGACTCCACTTAGACTCTGAGTTAGGAGCTGAACATTTTCCTAATTTCCACCACACAGAAGAATACGACATGTAGAACATCTGCTAATCTTAAGTGTGCTTCATGGAGTACCCACAGCACATTCCCACACATAAATCTCTGTGTGAACTTAAGTCAACTGATACTTGCCTTCATAGGTGATTAGGAGGCCAAGCACATATTTTCCTTTTGAGCATAAAATCAAGACTCCCTTTCCATTGGGAAAGAGGCCACAGTTGGAGAAGGCTTGAACAACAACTCACAGTAATGTTGCTTGTCTGCTTTTTCCAGCTTGGGTGACTGAAGCTCATTCAGTCAGCTGGAATCTCAGTCTCTCAATGTCAGAAGGCATGGCCTTCTCAATTGCTCAGGGCTAAAGTTCCCCCTCAATAAGTGTGGTCCAGCCTGTTTTTCCTTCTCCTTGGGCAAGGAGATAACAATGTCGTTCACCATCTCTAGACGGCTTCAGCTAAATGAAGAGGAGGTTACAGGACAGTATGTGTAGTAAATCCAGATAGATAGATTAGATAAATGACAGATAGATAGATGATAGATAGATAGATAGATAGATAGATAGATAGATAGATAGATGATAGATAGATAGATAGATAGATAGATAGATAGATAGATGACAGAGAGATTAAATAGAGAGAGAGATAGGGCAAGTAAGCATGAAGGATGAGTGCTTCAAAATACTAAAGAGCTGTTCAAAACACTTAATTCTGCCCTGAGGAACTATATAGAACTAGCTTCTATAACCTATTTTGCTTTACACTATCTAGAAAGACAAGTAGACAATAAGTATTTCTAGGAGGAAAACAATTTTGCTATTACTCAAAAACAAAAATGCCGATGCAGAGAATTCAGGGAATGTCCCAACACCATAGTTTCCTTCCAGTCAATTCATTGAGTCATTGATGGTCACTGGGAGTCTTTCTTCCTCTGGATTTCTCTCTTTGCTTCCTCTCTATCACCATAATTTTTCCATCTTGTTATACATTTCTGCAGCATCCAACTCCACTCTGCAATAAACAGATCCTTACAATCCTCCACAAGAGTAGGCTTGGGCTTCTGGAGGTTTCCAAGTGGGGCATTATTGAAGTGAACTCTTCTTGCTAATATTTAGTCTGTCATACATAATTTATTATTTATAGTAAAAAAAAAACCTACCAAGAGTAATTAAAGAAGAAAATTCCATTAGGTCACCTTGAATTTGCCATATAACTAAGTAGATGTAATGATGAAAGGGATTAATTGAGAAGAAAAGATATCCAGTTTTGTGGAGAACAGAAGTTACTCAATCACAACATAGCCTTGAAAGTTGCTTGTTTTTACTGCCTTTCTCTTTTCTCTCTTAATTATCATTTTATATGTTTTTATTTTCTGGAAAAAAAAATCACCACTTTCACCCTTCGCTTTGCTTCTTAGAAGAAGTTTGATGTATGAATCTTCCCCCTGTTGAAGTAGGAGGCACGGGCTTTCTGATTCAAAAATTTTTTTTATGTTTTTATTTTTGAGAGACAGTGTGAGCAGGGGAGGGTCAGAGAGAGAAAGAGATACAGAATCCGAAGGCAGCTCCAGGCTCTGAGCTAGCTGTCAGCACAGAGCCCAACACGGGGTTTGAACCCACAAACTGTGAGATCATGACCTGAGCCAAGGCCGGACGCTTAACCGACTGAGCCACCCAGGCGTCCCAGGGTTTCTGATTCAGAACAGAGTGACTGGAACCAAAAAGACTATGAAAGACAAGGTGTAAAAATGAAGGTGGTGAGAATCAAAGACACAGTGAGGTGACCCCTCTGAGTTAGATCAGAGGATGCCTGTTGGAGGGTAGGAGGTGTAACGTGGAGAGCTAAGATGGGGCCACACTGTAGAAGGCCAAGGGATCTTGACCTGATTCTGTGGCCCACTGGAAAGACAACCATACAGCTGCAACAGCAGGCTTTCCTCTCCTGCACCTCTGCTGCTATCTGTCTCAACTTCTGCTCCTGCCTCCTCTCCTGCTCTCCTTAGGTGGGGAGCTCAGCTGTTCTGGACAACAGAATGGGAAGTGACTGAGACACCCTGGAGCTTTGCTATTGTGGTTCTGATATACAGCATTAGACCTAATTTAATTTGAAAATAATATAGTGAGATGAAAGGAAATCCCACTTGAGCTCCTCATTTTAAAAAGAGTTCCAATAAAAAGATGATGTGAGTCTGAGACCTGAACCTCAAAGAAGGCCCCCTGGTCAATGGAGGCAGAAGGGGGCAGATGTTTTTCCCATCTGTGTCTCGTCCCTTCTGGCCTGGAGGCCAGATGAGGGAAGGAAGCACACAGCAGAAGAACAAGCCAATTTGCTGATGCTTCCCTCTTATTTAGCTCATGGAAATTTCATAGCATCTAAGGTTTAACTTTCCCCTTGGATTTGAGGGAAAACTACCTATAGTCCTCTTGAACTAGTTTCATGGCAGGAACTTGGTTACTGTGCAGAATTTCACCCAAGATTAATTGAACTTGACATCCTAAATGTCTTCTGCATGATGTACTAAGGTAGTGTTTTTGAAAAATGTCAGTATCTGATTCTTGGTGTGTGGTTTTTTGATGTCCAAAGTATTCCCACTTCTCAAATTCCCTTTAAGAAGTTGGAATGTGATGCATTTCTGGGTTTTCTTTATTTCGGACGAATCCCTACCTTGTTATGGCAGAGCTAAATACACTCCAAATCAACAATTCATCACAATAAAAAAAAATACTAAATGATAGCCAGAGTGGCTGACCTCAGTTCAACACAAACCATTCTCTACTTTACGGGAAATGGGGATCACAAGCCAGCTTTACATTAAATGGAAAGTGTACGCTACCATCTTGTGGACAAAATATAAATAACACTGAAATATTCTCAAGACTGCTTTCCTTTGAAATAGAGTTAATACCTAACTGGTCCTCGCCTACCACCTGCCATCACGATGACCATCCTGTGCAATTTGGAATTTTGGCCCTGAATGACCTTTGTCAACAGATCAGGTGCATGTATGTGAAAGAATGAGAGTTTACTGAGAAAATTGTGGAACACAATTACCAAAGAGAGATCTGGGTCCTCATATAACCTTTGCCTTTGACTCTTGCATTTAGTTTTTATTTTTCTAATTACAAAATGATTCTGGTCACCTTGCATTGGACACATGGGTATTAGTTGATGTTGACAGGGTTAGCTTAACACAGTGTCCTATGGATTGCATTCATGAATGCCAATAGAAATTTATCCATCAGTTAGTTTCTAATGAATGGAAAAATTAGTTGTTTTTCTCCAGAATGAGCCACACACTCCACACACACGTACACCCATTTCCCACTCATCATGGAACAAAAGGAATGACATTCTAGAATGTGGAAGCACAATTGCTGTCACCACAGCTGAATGAAAGAAGAAAACATGGAATCACAGAGTCTTCGGGTGGACAAGGACCTTTATCAAACTCAGTGACTCTGATAATGCTTGAATCACTTGTACAATATGCAGCCAGTCTTTGAACATTTCCTCCCAGAATGTAAGAAAGTACGGACAATGGGATCCATGTGAAAGACAGAGAAGCAGGAGATTTCCAGTACATATTTCCATAGATGCATTTTGTTGTTATTAACACAAAAAGAGATTAGCAAAATTAGACTAGTTATTAGAGAATCTCTATGGAAGATTCTGTAAATGCTGGTCTTCTTCTCTTGGGGTAGAGGTCCTAGCCTATTTATCATATACCAAATGGTTCCCATGCGCACTGGAGCTCAGAAGATCTTCTAAAGTTAGAACTTGCCAGTGTTTAAAGATCTTTCATCTCTTAAAGAAGGAAGATATCTACCATAAACTGAGGATCTGTTTTAGTCCATCAATTCTTCTTTTAAACCATCACGTCTAAGCTGGGAATTTATTGCAAGTATGTGCGTGTGTGTGTGTGTGTGTGTGTGTGTGTGTGTGTGCGCGCGCGCATGTGCGTGCATGTTCCATGATTCTTCCTCATAGGGAAATGAAGACTCCCCCTTCCCCCAAGTTGATCACAGTGGCAGGGCACGACTTAAGGAGACTGCATCATGCTCATTTTTATTGTGAGTAAAAAATATATAATTGGTCCTTCATAGTTTTCTTAGGTGTATAAAATGGAGTAATTTATGTCTTCTGTATCCTTTGTAGAGATATTTCAAAGATTATGATACCACTGTCTCTCATCAGTTCACTAAGCTCAGTATTTACATTGCTATTATGACACTGCATACACAATACAGAGCAGAACTGATTTCAAAAGAAATATGTCCACCCTCACTTCAGAGTCACTGTGGAAGCATGAGCTTCTGCAAATAGATGTTCTCTAAAACCATGTCACAATGACAATGTTGACTACAACAGTGACAAAGACAGATGATGCCTGGACAGGTATTTGTTCCCAGCTGGCTCCAGGGAGGACAGGTGAGAATTAGAAATGTTACCATCTGGGATCCTGAATGGCTTAGTCAATTGAGTATCCAATCTGGCTCAGGTCATGATCCCAGGGTTGTGGGACTGAGCCCCATTTTGGACTCTGTGCTGAGTGTAGAGGCTGCCTAAGATTTTCTCCCTCTGCCTCTGCTCCTCCCTAACTTTCATGAGCTCTCTCTCCCTTTCTCAGGAAAAAAGGAAGGGAAGAAGGAAGGAAGGAAGGAAGGAAGGAAGGAAGGAAGGAAGGAAGGAAGGAAGAAATGTAGGTAGGTTACTTACCACAGTTGAGCAACTGTTGGATTTCCAGACCAATTCCACTTGTCTCTGTGTTTTGATTTGTGTAACCTACTTTCTCAGGAATCTTTAGGTTGTTGTTGCTGTTGGGTGTTTTCAGTACATTTTGCGCCCAAAAGTATAAATGCAGCCTCTGAGGAGAGACCCTAACTTTAAAAGGTCTAAAGAATCTTTGAAAGAAAAACTGGATATAAACTGTGCCCTGATAAACTGTTCTTTTAAGCCACCAATACCAAAATACTTTAAAATAAGTAAGAAAATGACCCAAATCTGAGAAGAAGGAAGCTTCTGCATTGCACTGTTTTCCACAATTTGGACATGGTATTTTCAATTGCTTTCTCCTATATTTATTATTATATTAATTGAAGCTATATTAAATTATATTAGCTTCTAGTGTTATATTAGCTATATTAGCTAATTAGCTATATTACCGAATTAGCTATATTATACTAGCTTTTAGTGTATAATGTAATGATTAGACATTTATGTATATTACAAAATGATCACATGATAAATCTAGTTAACAGCTTCACCATATGTAGTTCAAAGCATTTTTTTCTTGTGATGAGAACTACTTTCTTAGCACATTTCAAATAAGCAATACATTATTATTAACTATGGTCACCATGCTGTACATGATATCCCCAGGACTTATTTTACAAGTGGCCATCTATTTTTATGTGAATGATGAATCTTTTGAATGCTAATACTAGCGTTTTATCATAACATTATTAGGGGTCTTCTGTGCTAAAGAAGATTTTGCTGCATCCTTACATATAGATTTAGGATAATTTAATGTTCATTTATTTTTGAGAGAGAGAGAGACAGAGGTCAAGCAGGGAACTGGCAGAGAGAGGGGGAGAAAGAGAATTGAAGCAGGTTCCAGGCTCCTAGCTGTCAGCATAGAGCCTGATGTAGGGCTTGAACCCATGGACCACGAGATCATGACCTGAGCCAGAGTGGAACATTTAGCTGACTGAGCCACAGACGCACCCCAGATTTAGGATAATTTAAAGTGATTCTTGTCACCAGAAGAACTTATCTCCAAATTAGTAGCAAAACTCCAGGGAAAGCAAGACTCAAGGTCTAGAACATTACTGTGAGGTCAAGTTTTTGGATACTTCTTTGTTCTGTATTTGAAAAGTTTGTGTAATAGACATAAAGGATACTGTGAGAGTTATAGGAATACCAAAAATGTTCAAGAATAGAAAGAATGATATTATTTCTTGAATGTCTATGAAATAATAGCCAATCTATCAAGACTTCTCCATATACAGTCGTCTGATCATCACCATTCCAAACTTGATGCTCATTAAGTGGCTCACCCAAGTCACAAAGTTAGAAGTACTAGATTAGAACCCAGAGCTTATACTCTATTATGTCACATGTGTGGTTCTCATATAGACACTGAAGTGTGGCCTTGGTGAGTTCTGATAAAAGAAGAGTTAATTTGAGAAATTAAAAAACATTCACCTAGAAAGTATCCAGCTCTATAAGACTGGAGCTTGGGGGAGAAGTCAAAGCGGTCACTATAGATTTAGTGGTCACCTGTCAGGTCTAAAGCTATGAGAAGGGTGCAATTAATAAGGGGTGGCATGGAAAGAATGAGGTACAAACCCTACATCCTGAAGAACAACCACAGGCAAGTAGGTGGAGTAAAGAAATAAGTCTCTGATCCACAACCAGTCCAAAATCCAGGAGGCAGACATCACTACCACTCATGCTTTTCAAATCAAGAACCTGAAATGCAGAGAGAAGAGTGACCTGTTCAAATAAATACCCAACCTGGGCCAGAAATGAGGGTGCCTATCTTCCTGCTCATTGCTTTTTGCTCCATGACTTTAAAGTGGAGGCCTTCTGTCTTCCCTAAGCCAATTACTTTCTCCCCAGCAGGTGAGAGCAAATAAACCAATCCCAAGGACAGCACTCCATCCCAGTCTGGGCTTCCATCTCTGTTGTCTGACAGCTTTCCGGTCTTTAAATGAATTGATCTCAGGTTAAGGCTTGGTGTACATGGGGGGAGTGAGGGCAGACAGTGGAGGAGAAGCAGGAGTCATATTCAGTTTCTCATTTAATTAACCATATTCAAAAGAGCTATAGTCATGGCAAATTACTAAAGTCCATAGCACATCATTCAAGGAATACTTGGGGCCCATTTTTTTCAGCCCATTTGCGATCATAAGAACAGCCTCATAAACCCAGGTCTTCCAAAGCCAAAAGAAAAATGTGTATAATTGGAAAAAAGTTGAAAACAATCATGGATAATAAATTACACTTACTCAGTTCCTTTGTCCTTCCAATTCTACAGATAGCCTCACATTTCATAAGGGAGCCACGGAGAAGAGGCGAATGCTAAGAGGAAGACTGTGCTTATTAGACACAAGGGGGAGGCCTCCAAGATTAGTGAAATCAGTTGTTTACTTAGATTCCACTAACTCGAAGGCTGTGTCATGACTAGAGGAGGCTATGGCTGCCTGCTTCCCTCTTGGTCTAGAGCAGGGCCCCACAGGTTAACCATTATCTACAGGAAAGTTGGCAGGAGTTGCTTTAAAAAAATCTCTTCTAATTAGGTGTTCTGATAATCTTCTAAATTCCCTCCTGCAAAAGCCAACTACCTACCTCATTTCCTTGGACTGCCTGGAGTTATAATCTTCTCTGACATTTAATGGCTCTCTCTCCCTGGGAGCTAGATCTTCTGCAAAAGGAAGATGAAATGGAACTCTCCCGCTTACTGAGTGCATTTTCTTTAACATGTGGATGTGTCAACAGACATGCACACACACACTCATGTCTCGTGTGGGTTGAACCAGCTGGAATACATTTGTCAGGGAACGCCAAGCTTCAGTCACTCATAGAACTTGAAATGGATCCTCCCTGTTTGCTGGGATGAGTCTTCTGGTTGTTGCTAATGCTGCTGCCAGGGATGTGTGAATGTGATCATTCAATTCTCATCCATAAAGGCATCATGGGAGTCATATTTTTAAGCCCAAAACTCCTGGTAGAAGCAGAGGAACCAAAATAGCTTGTCCTCCCTGCTCAGGAGTTCCCAGCAGTGTCCTCTGCCTGTGCCACCATTTAGCCACCCTGTGTGGTGCATAAGCTAGTTTTGCTTGACATTTCCCACATGAAGACATCCAACAGAGCTGCCATGCCCATATACATGTAGTGTAAAGTGAGGGCAGGAAAACAATTTGCTCCCAAGAAATACTCCCTTTTCAACAGTGTTAAGATGCCACATTCACCTCATATGTTATGGTCTGTTAGGAAAGGAAAAGCCTACCTGTTGACTTCTCTATTGGAGGATTCAGTAGTCAGACGATGAGGCAGGGTGGGGATAATGCCTTTTTATGCAAGGGCACCTTCCATATTAGAAGTAGGATTCATTTCTGGGTGTCAGAAAGCCTGTGTAATATGATTTTAAGGCTCTTTTCTTCTCTGAGTCTCTCTTGACCTGAAATTGTGAAAACCCTTGTTAAGAAAGTAAGCTCTGTAAAAGCAAGAATCTCACCGGTTCTGTTTATTATTACTGTGTTTGCATGTCACATGGCCTAGCAAACACTTGTAATATATGGATGAAGGAAACCAGAAATGCTGTCATTTTGAGATTTATTTCTTTGGGTCATCCATCAGAACTTGGAGGCAATTATCTCTAGACATGGGTAATGTTTTCAGCCTTCCCAACTCCTGACCCTAGGGACTTTACAAACTTATTTCATCCTTCTGACCCAAGGGGACTTTTAACAGTAGCATTAACTGTAGTCTTTTTGTGAACAATAAAAACAATCTATGTTTATTTGGGAATGTAATATGTACTTTATAGATGTTATCTTTATTGTTTACAAGAAGACTGGGAAGAGTGAGTTGACCGGGCAGGTGAGAGACTTAGGGCTCAGAGACACCAAACAACTGATCTAAAGTAGCCTAATCAGTGAGTAGTAGATCTGAATACAGATTTATGTGAGATGAAGCTTGTACTTAGAAGACACCAGGGAAAGGTCTCAGAGGAGAGTTAAATAAACTGTTTACTTGGATTCACCCAATTTAAACATCGTGTAAGAATGAGGATTCCTGTTCCCATTTGCAAAATTAACATTCTTTTCTCTACGAAGTGTGGCCACAACCCAGAAAGACTCTCATCAGAGAGTCTATGGAAAATGCAAAGTCTTGGACTTCACCTCAGTCCTCATCAGAATCTGCCTTTTAATAAGTCCCCCAGGCAATTTATACACTGAAGGTTGACCAATGCTGGCCTACTCTCAATGCACACTGAAACAGGTTCTGAGGGAAGAACTGGGACAGAGAGAAAAATCTGGAATGTGGTCAGCACTTGGAGGAGGAAGGCTTGTCCCCGTAGCTATCATGTAGCAGGGAGTAGGTTGAGGGGAAACTGAGGGTACTGGGTCTCTGATCGGAGAGAACAGTCCTCTCCACTTGGCCAGAAACCCTTGCTTCAGTCAGACAAGGCATGTTGGTGCAAGCCTAGATTTTGTGATTAAGTCCCTATTAGGGTGGCCAACTTGTCCTGTTTTACTGGGGACTTTCCTGCAGGTCTCGCATCTTGGGAAATTCTCCCGGTGCAAACAAACTGTAACAACTGTTCGCTCTAGTCTCCATATCTTCCTAAAGGAGTAAATGATAAAGAGTAGGTGCTCAGGAGTCAGAGGGGCAAATGTTGACTCCACCAATTAATATTCAGGTGACTTTGGGCAAGTTACTTTACCTCATGGGACTTCACAGTTTCATTTATAAAACAGGGATAATTTGAATAGTACCTGTCTCCTTCATAGTTGGGTGTATGGAAAGAAACAATGTTCTACCTATGCCTGGCATAAGCTAAGTGCTTAGATGTGTTAGTTGATCTGTTCTGAACTACATTTAGTGCTTACCTTCTTAGAATCCTAATTCGTATAGGGCCTCCGGATTGGATAAGAATTCTTTTAAAAGAACAATTTTTCATCTTCTCTAATCTTTATTTTTAAAATTTTTATTTACTTTTGGGAGAGAGAGCATGAGTAACCGAAGGGTATAGAGAGATGGAGAGAGAGAATCCCATGAGAGGAGAGAGAGGGAAAGAGAAAGGGGGAGAGAGAGAGATTCCCCACACAGGCTCTGCACTCTTAGAGTGCTCTAGTTCACCTGAAGCAGGGCTCAGGGCGCAAGCTCACCCAATGTGGAACTTGAACTCACCACTATGAGATCATAACCTGAGCCAAAGTTGACGCTTAACTGACTGAGCCACCCAGGTGCCCCTCATCTTCTTTAAACTTCTTGTGTGTTCGCCTTGTCACTTTCTCCTAGATTGTAAGCTCCTTGAGGTTACTACTAATAATGTTATCAGGGCACTTGGGTGGTTCAGTCAGTTAAGTGTCCAACTTCAGCTCAGGTCATGATTTCATGGTTCATGGGTTCAAGCCCCACATCAGGCTCTGTGCTAACAGAGCCAAGCCTGAAGCCTGCTTTGAGTTCTGTATTTCCCTCTCTTTCTCTGCCCCTCCCCCACTCACACTCTGTCTGTCTCTCTCTCTCAAAAATAAATAAACATTAAAAAAATTGATAATAATAATGTTATCTGGACCACCTCCTCTAAGACCAGTCATAGGGCAGCATCTCAAGTCCTTGTGTTTGTGCCAGGCATTGGGAAAAGCAAATTGCTATCAATGGGTGAGCACTTACTCTGAAGCAGGTACTTTCCTTATGTTAGTTCATGAATCCTCATAACATCTTTATGTGGTGGGGATCATTAGGCCCTGTCTTATGTACCTACCGCCTCCTGACAGAGGGAAACATGCCCATCATTCTGGTTTCTGTGCCCAGCCCTGAAAAATCTACCTCCCACAGCTCCAAGGGCATGAGATTTATTTGCTCCTGATTACCCTGCTGGTCCTTGGTTTTGGATTCATCTTCCAGCCAGGGGCCTGGGTGGTCTTTGAGAAATCTGAGGAGAAGGTCATTAACAAGGAATCTTTTCCCCAAATTGACCTTTGTTGAAAACCTCAAGCTAAAGTTCCCCCAGAGCCTTGTTTTCTCCTACTTGAAGATAGTGTCATGTGAGCTCGAGAAAGAAGTTGGAACAGTTTGGAAATGATGCAAGTGTGTTAATCTCAAAACAACCCAGAGCAAATAACTTAGTTTAGTAAGTCCATAGATATCTAATGGGGGATTAATATGCAAATAACTGTAGTGAAAGAAAACAAATTCGAGTCATGGGCCAGTTGCTCACACGTTGTTTACTCTACTTTCGGATCTCTCCTGCACATTGTTTTTTTTCAAGTAGAACCCACAAACTGACAGACTGTGGGCCTAATATGGCCCACAGCTAAGCTCGGTTTGGTTTGCACTATGTTTTGAAACTCAAGGACTTTACACTAAAATCTATACTTATGACTTCTCTTTAAAAATGTAAAGATCTGGAGACATGTCCACATGTTTACAATTGCTGGAGCCACTATTTCCCATCACTTTACACCAGACTGTTTCATTCATCTATAGTCTTTGTCTGACCTCTATAGGGGTTTGTGTTTTCTACCCTGTTACAAAGGTGTCTGTCGTCATAGACAAGTCCAGTGAAAGGTGGTTGTACCTGCTAGTGAGATGGGCTCAGACAGCCATATTTTCTAAGATGGTACCTCCTGCCAGCCCTCCGTGTCTCCACTGTGGCTGGCTGCCCCATGGATGGCAACTGATTCAGAAGTGGCCCATCCTGACGCTTGCCAGAGACTTCTGGCCTGGCAAAGCTAGCAAGGGTAATCACATTCTTCACTCAGAATGTTGGAATTAGAAAGCTGAGTAACTATCGCCAGCTAGTGGGGGAAAAATTGGAGAGACTATTAAACGCAGTTAGCATCACAGCAAGACAAAACCCTGTGCAAACTCAGTTGTGGGGTGAGGAAAAGCCATTGAGAGGAGAGAATATCTTTTGCACCAAAAGAGGCAATGATAAGACACCAGGAGGCCCTGAAAGGTTGAGGGATTAAAGCTTGATGTCATTCTCAAATCTGCTTCTGGTGAGACCTCATATACTTGGCTTCTAATCTTCGGGAGTCCTTGATTAGGAGAAACTTGTCCCCACTTGTCCTGCATCCCCCCTTCTTTTTAGGGAAACAATACCTGAATTTCTTTAAGTGAAACATCTCCACATGAGAGAAAAGCCCATCTGAGAATGAATCTTACACATAGGGAATTAAAGATCTCCACTCCCATCCCAAATATTTCAGATGGTTCTTATTTTTCCCAAAACGGTTGTGTTCTTTAAGTCTTCATTCAGCATATTTGCCTGTATTTAAGGTACCAGTGAGAAATGCAATAATGATGACAATATATTTCCTAAGCATATATTGGGTATTATCTATATATGATCCATTGTGGTGGGAACTGAGAGGGAAACAAAGATGACCCAAATCCCTATGCCCAAGTTGTTCACAATCTAATGGAGAAGACGGGAAATGTACATGAATTGCTATAGCATAACAAAATAATGAAATAACACAGCAGTAAATACTGGCAAGATGGTCAGAGTCCTTGGGAAAGAGAGGGGAGGAAATACTTCTCTCTTTTGGGGGTGGGGCAGATTAGTAATCCTGCTTCCTGGCAAGTAAGAAGGGGATATGATAGAGAGCAATTTACAAGGAGCATTGACAATGGGCAGTGTTGATGGACACGATAGGAGGAGATAGAAAAGGAATATAAGAGAACCAGACACATAGCAGGACAAACAAACAAACAAAAACCATCCCCTTCACAGGGACTTGGGGCATCACTGAATGACAATCTATAGTTGCCATCACAGTAGCACCAAAACTGAATATCATGAAAGACAGAGTAGGGAGAGATCACTGTGGATTTATGTGGGTGGTCGGGGAATCCTTCCTAAGGAGATTGGCCTCCAATGGAGCCGTGAAGTTTATGTAGGAGTTACAGAAGGGTGAGAGGCACAAGGGCATTCCGGGTGAAAGGCACCATGGGAGCAAAGGCACTGGGAGCTAAAGGAGTCATCCTGTCAGGGGGAGATGTTCGTGGGGAGAGAGGAGTGAGCCACCAGTCTTTCTGCAGTTGATAGTTCACAGTGGTAAGTGGTAGAAAAATATGGTTGATAAGGCCGACTGGGGCCAGCCTGTGAAAGGCCTTGGATTTCAGGGCAGAGTTTGGACTTGATCCTGGAGACAGTGGGAGCCAGAGAAGACTGGGGGAAGGGGTTGACTTGATGAAAGAGTTTCTCATTCACTAAAGAAAAGCACCAACGCAGCTCATTTTTCTCCTTAGAAAACAATCTCAGAATTTAGCTTTAAATGCACCCCCAACTCTGTGAAAAGCATATACCAGCCCTTGCTCGGCTCCCAGGGGGAGTTCATGAGTTCAGACTCAAAGCACAAGATGTGTTTTATTTGGCATTTAAGCGTGTCTATGGGTGATGTGTGTCCTCAAATGAGGACAGACTGATATGATTAAAAACTTCATATCGGTTATTTTGACTCTCTCATGCCTTCGCTCTCCACTGTTTAGCCTCCGACTCCTTCACTTCTGGATATTCAGAGGAAAATGGCTGTCAGACAGAACTGAGACTTTCTTGGTAGCGTGTGTTGTGTAGATTCTCAAGATAAGGGATTTGTAGGAGTTAACTGCTGCTTTCTCAAGCTTTCTAAGTCTCACTTGGTTCTTACCAGAATCTAGGAACACCTCACATAGCGTCTGGCACTTGGCAGGGATGCAACTAGAAATAATTGGTAACGAAGTTTATGATAGTAGGGTTTTAAATGGAAACCTTTTACATATTTCTTCTCTCCTTTCTTTCTCCCTTTCTTCCTGCTCACTATGTCTTCATTTCTCTTTCCTCCTTTTACTTTTTACTTTCTATCTCCTTGTAACTTTCTTTTTCCTTACAGGAACTGGGAAAGACAAGGGTGTGTGGGCGGCCATGGCATCCCTCCAAGGAAAGTGTGAGGCTTTGGGCAAAATAGATCTCTCATTTCTTCCAAACATAGGTCTAATCTGAACTGTCTCCAGGCTCTAGTCTCCAATCCAACTTCAGTGGTTTCAGTTGGACTCCATGAGAAGGGACCCCAGGGATGCTGTGTCGTTAGTCTTGTCTTGGAGAAAACCAGCTTTCTATGCACCTACTTATCTTACAGATCAGGGCACCCACATTCCCTTTCCTCAAGTCACCAGAGCCCAAGAGAGACTCTTCTGAGTGAAATGCCTTGCTGAAGAGAAGCAGGACTTCATTAAGAGTTTGATTTATCCCCAAATGATCTATTGTTATGCATCAAACATGTTTTCCCTGCGAACCAGTTGGCAGGGAACACACAGATAAATTACTACAAGATGTAACCAGACAAGCTGTTGAAAAGGGAAATGGCTCTCTGTGTGTGGAACTCAGGAGAGCACATCTATAAACATGTGTTGGGAAATCAATTCAGTGCAACTTTGTTGGAAGAAATGAGCTGCTGCCCCCAAACTACCAGCTTGCTGTGATAGCTGTTTTTTTTTTTAAGTCATTGTCCATTGTCTCAGTGGTGAGTATGGAAAAACAAGGGTAAGACCTATTCCAAAGGGTCTTCAAAGGGCAATAGAGGCTGGATTATCCATAGGCAGTTGTGAATTCTCTCTGTAGGTGCAGGTCATGTTAGCTAACCTTGTTTTGCTGGAGAAAATGGGTTAGAGTAATTTTATCTACATATAACAGTATTTAGTTGATGTAATAATAGATTTCAAAAGAATAATGATAATATAATATATGATATAATATAATATAATAAATACTATAGCACAATGCTATACAATTTAATATGCAAGAAAATACCCTGGGCATGGTATGGAGAGGGAGGTAATAGATCCTGCCTGACCACTTGCCACTTGCTTGTCTGTGATTCTTGGAAAGTTCCTTAACTTCTCTGAGATCTCCCCTACTTGTATAAAGAATAGGTATATACTAGTTGCCTTACAAGTTTGTTTTGTTTTAACATATGCAGCATGCTCTATAACTGCATTGTGGCTATTAGCCGCTCTGGAAAACAGTGTGGAAGTTCCTCAAGAAACTATCAATAGAACTCCCCTATGACCCAGCAATAGCACTGCTACCCAAGGGATACAGAAGTGCTGATGCATAGGGGCACATGTACCCCAATGTTCATAGTGGCACTGTCAACAATAGCCAAATCATGGAAAGAGTTTAAATGTCCATCACCTGATGAGTGGATCAAGAAGATGTGGTGTATATATGCAATGGAGCACTATATGGCAATGAGAAAGAATGAAATCTGGCCACTTGTAGCAAACTGGATGGACCTCAAGGGAGTCATGCTAAGCAAAATAAGTCAGGCAGAGAAGGACAGACACCATATGTTTTCACTCATAAGTGTAACAGGATAAACCTAACAGGGGACCATGGGAAGAGGAGAGGGGGAAAAGTTAGGGAGAGGGAGAGAGGTAAATCATAAGGGACTCTTGAATACTGAAAACAAACTGAGGGCTGGAAAGAGGAGGGGAAGGCAAGAGGGGTGATAGTCATGGAGAGGGGCACTTGTGGGGAAGAGCACTGGGTGTTATAGAAACCAAGCTGGTAATAAACTATTTAATTAAAAAATTTTTAATGAATTAAATTAAATACAATGAAAACTTTAGTTCCTCACCCACACTAGCTACATTTGAAGTGCTCAAGAGCCACATGGGGCTTATGGCTACTATATTGGGTAGCACAGATATTGAACACTTCCATTATTGCGGAAAGTTCAATTGGACAGTGTGTTCTAGAGGATGCCAAACACAAAGTAGGTACTTTATACATAATTGTTGCCTCCTGCTTCAGAATTTTCAAAGCACTTTCATACCTAGGACCTGACTGAAGGACTCTGTCCAGGAAAGTAGGAATTCCCATTGACAGTCTCTTGGAGAAGAGTGTCTCTCTACAAGGTGTTCTAACCTGGCTGAAGGCTACAAAGTGTGGTGATTGCTGGAAAATTGGAAAGTGTACAAAAGAGAGGATTTCTAGACCTTTAGTCGAAAGGCATATGTATATTCCAAATGTATATGTGAGAGGCTTTGACTCCAACCACATAACCCATCTTAGTAGAGGCAACAATCACAGTAGAAATGAAGCAGAATCAACAACAAGGAAAACAAACAACGTTGTAAGAATAACCATCAAATACTCATGCTTTAAACATGATGTGAATAGTCTAAAGGGACTTGTGTGAACATGCTTATGATCCTCCTGATGTTTCATTTAACTGCCTTAGAACTAAACACCTCAGGGTAGATGGAGATCACTCCAAGATGTGCAGCCAAAGCTTAAGAAATTTCTTCAAGGTCAAAGCAGTGTTATTACAAATTTGCTTCCATTTAGTTGAGGACCATCTTGACTTTCTAGGATGAGTTCAACACATTTCTCCTGCAGTTGGTGGGACTATAGCATGCTGAGAAGGTCCTCTTATACCTCAGAGCATGTTTCTTGACAGAAACAAATAAGCACATGGTACAGATGCCCTCCATATGCAGAAGGGAAAAAGAACAAAATAGCTATGTTTATTGAGTGCTTATTACAATCTATTCATATTATGTAGGTCATCTGATTTAATCTCCACCATAGTGGAGTAGATTACTCTACCAAGTAAAAACCTATTAATATTCCCATTTTATAGACGAAGAATTCAGGCACTGAATGGTAAGAACTCACCCAAGGTCACAGGCTAGTAAATGGTGGAGCCAGGACTTTGACCCTGGATGATCTAGCAAAAGTTCATGTTCTTAACCACTGTTCTCTGAGGCCTATTTAGGTAAATGATCTTTCTGTGGTTTCCTCATTTAAATTTCAAAATGAAAAAGAGAGAGAGAAAGAGAAAAGAAGAATAAAGAATTCTTTTGCAATATTTAAAGTTTTCCTTCTATAAATTTTCTGGCTGCTGTAGGAAATAGCTCTAGATACCAAAGAAAATTACAGTATTAAAAATAATGATGAAACCACAGTTTTAAAGATAAGGCGACTTATAGATTTATGAAAAACAAGCATTTCATGAATAGATGAAGATAATAAGTGCAAATGAGACAGTGAGTTCATTTTACCTTTGAAAATGTGGAATCCTTTTGTCTTTAATGTTTGAGTGAAAAACATGTCAAGTGAATAGGAGCACTTAGATGGGAGGGCCCACAAAATGAGTCCTTAGGCCAGATGCTGCTTTTGTCAATAAAGTTTTATTGGAACATGGCCACGCCCAATCACTTATGGATCATCCATGGGTAGAGTTAAATATATTTGTGGCCTGCAAAATCTAATGTTTTCACCATCTGGCCATTTACAGGAAACAACTTGCCGACCCCTGACTTAGATGACAGGAAACAGAATTATGTTCAGAAAGTGGATCTTAGCTTATCTTTATTATTTTCAGTAGACTCAAAATGTAGAACTTTAATGGTACATTATTAATATTATTTAACACTGTTTAGTTTTAGATAGCCCAAGACTGCAAATAAAGGGTTTATAGATCAAAGGGCTAACATTTATAATAAAGCATTGTTGCATCTCTTAGTCTGAAAGCCAAAGGCAATCCCTAATTAAGGTAGAATGAGTACTTCTGTGATCTTCCAACCCTCTGTCCATTCCTGTCTGATAGTTCTAATCACAAGTAATCATCATGATTGGGGCTTCTGGGTGGCTCAGTCAGTTGGGCTATTGAACAATGATGAAGTTGAGCCCTACAGCCGTCTCCACGCAGAGTGTGGACCTGCCTGGGATTCTCTCTCTTTCCCTCTCTCTCTGTGCCTCCTCCACTTGCTCTCTTTCTGTCTCTCTCTCTCAAAGTAAATAAATAAACTTTAAAAAAAACAAATAATCATCATGATTATTTTGATGTTGTTTCACTTTCCTTTTGGGGTTTCTTTTCTTCTTCTTTTTTTTTTTTTCCAATGTTTATTTATTCTTAAGGGAGGGAGAGAGACTGAGTGTGAGCAGGGGAGCTACAGAGAGAGAGGGAGACATAGACTCTGAAGCAGGCTCCAGGCTCGGAGCTGTCAGTACAGAGCCTGATGTGGGGCACAAACCCACGAACCATGAGATCATGCCCTGAGCCAGTCAGACACCCAACCAACTGAGCCACCTGGGTGCCAATCCTTTTTGGGTTTCTTGATAACAAAAGAAGATTGGTTTTTGTACCCTAGTCCTTAGCAGTGATTGGCACATAGTAGTAGCTGAATAAAGAGCTCTGCAGCAAAAAGTTGAAGAATCAAAACATAGGAAGAGAGAGCAATGTGGCCACAATAGAGGGAGGAGGGTTGAGCAGAATCCTGTCTCAAAGACAGAGTGAACTAGCAGTAAATTCGCAAGAATCACTGCGTCACTACACAACCCAGGGGTCCCAGGAAATCCTGCTTGACTTCTACTGATTACAAATTACGTGCCATAGATGCTCCCCTCAGCTTCCTGCAAACATTTGTCTCCCTAATCTTTACAAGGAAATAGTTTCCTGTCTTTATTCCGTAAGAGAGAAAACTACAGCTCGAGAAGTTTAATTCTCTGAACTAGTATACACAGCTGGAAAGTGAGAGAAAAAGGTTTAGACCCAGTGAGTCTGAATCCAGAGACAAAACTTGTAATAATTATGCTATAGTGGTCTCTCTGTGGCTGTATATATCACCTCATCCTCCTCCGTAGTTTGCAAGATACCCTGGGAAGCTGTTCCCTGAAAATGTATATTTCTACTTTTCTAATGAAAACCGATAGTCCAAATCTAGTTTGTTGCTTAGCATTCATTTTACAGCCAGCTTGCTAGTAGCTGGCCTCTGTATAGTAAAGCACATCATTTGATCAGGGCTAGTTTTACTATATTGTCATTGTATTTCCAGTACTAATTCCTAAGAATTTACTATCTCAATTATACTATGTACTTATAAATATACTGTTTCAGGGGCAGTGGTTGGGTGGTTCAGTCAGTTAAGTGTCCAACTCCTGATTTCAGCTCATGATCTCATGGTTTGTGAGGTCAAGCCTCATGCATGCATTGTCAGCATGAAGCCTGTTTGGGATTCTCTCTCTCTCTCTCTGCCCCTCCCCACAATAAATAAATATTTAAAAAAATATATACAGTATACATGTTATTTCAAATGTACAAAAACTAGAAAAGCTTTACATATAGGTTCTTGAGATTAGAATTGCAGTCTGAGGTCCATAACATTAATATCAGCTGGAAGCTTGTTAGAATTACAGAATCTTAGGGGCGCCAGGGCGGCTCTGTGGGTTAAATGTCCAACTTCGTCTCAGGTCATGATCTCACAGTTGGTGAGTCTGAACCCCATATCAGGCTCTGGGCTGACAGCTCTGAGCCTGCTTCTGATACTCTCTCTTTCTCTCTGCTGCTCCCTCATTCTTGCCTTCTCTTTCTCTCCTTCTCAAAAATAAATAAACATTTTAAAATATTTAAAAAAAAGAATTACAGAGCTACTAAAAATCTGCATCTTAACAAGATGATCAGGTGAATCCTACCAGTTCTAAGTCTGAGAAATGTGGACTGTGTCATGACATTGTGATTGTCATTGGGTCCCCAAAACAGATACTAATTTAATACCTACAGAAATAGTAAGAGTTGATAAAACCTTGATATGCTAAGGGCAAAGACCCGATCCCAGCTGTGAAGAGAGTTGTGGTTCACAGCCTTGACTGCACAATGGGAACACCTGGGGAGCTTCTGAAAACCCCAGAGCTATTCAGGCTCCTTTGTGGTTCCACTCAAATTTTAGTGTGGTTTTTTTTCTATTTCTGTGAAAAATATCTTGGAATTTTGACAAGTATTGCCTTGAATTTATAGATGGTTTTCTGTAGGATGAACATTTTGATAATATTAACTCCTCTGATCCATGAGCACAGGACGTCTTTCCATGTATTTGTCCCTTCTTCAGTTTCCTTCATCAATGTCTTACAGTTTTAGTGTATAACTTCCTCACTTCATTGGTTAAATTATTCCTAAGAATTTTATTGTTTTTGATGCTACTGTAAATGGAGCTGCTATTTCCATTTTCAGATAGTTTGGTTTTACTGTATAGAATTACAACTGATTTTTGTATGTCAGTTTTGAATCCTGAAAATTGACCGAATTCATATTTTAGTCCAAACAGCTGTTCAGTGGAGTCTTTGTGATTTTCTATATATACGATCATGTGGGGCCCCTAGGTGGCTCAGTTGATTAAGTATCTGACTCTTGATTTCAGCCAGGTTATGATCTCATGGTTTGTGAGATCAAGCCCCACATCAAGCTCTGTGCTAACAGCTCAGAGCCTGCTTGGGATTCTTTCTCTCTCTCTTTCTCCTTCATGCTCTTGCTCTCTGCCCCTCTCTCTCTAAAAATAAATAAATAAATGTTTTTTAAAAGTTTTTTTTAAAATAGAAGATCATGTCATTTGCAGAGGTAATTTTACACCTTTTCCCCAATTTGGATGTGTTTTATTTTATTTTATTTTTATCTTTCCTGAGTGTTCTGCCTAGGAGGTCTAGTACTATGTTGAAAAGGAGTGATGAAAGTGAACCGCCTTGTATTGTCCCTCATCTTAGAAAGAAAGCTTTCAGCTTTTCACCATCAGATACGATGTTAGCTATGGGCTTGTCATATAGGCTTTTATTCTGTTGAGTATATTTCTTTTATACAAATTTTCATACTTTAATTTCTATACCATAGCTATTCATCTATCTATTGGAAAAATATTTGAATAGACATTTTTCTAAAGTCCAAAGACACATACAAATGGCCAATAGGTACATGAAAATGTGTGCAACGCCACTAATCACTAGGGAAATGCAAACCAAGTCACAATGAGACATTACCTCATACCTGTTAGACTGGCAAGATAAGAGAAATAAATGTTGGTGAGAACGTGGAGAGAAGGAAACCCTTGTGCACTTCTGTTGGGGGATGCAAACTGGTACAGCCACTACGGAACACAGCATGTTGGATCTTCCAAAAGTTAAAAATAGAAATACCATACCATCCATAATTTCCACTTCTAGCTATATACAGGAATTCTCTGATTTTCTTTTCTTAATCTTTATTTTTGAATGAGAGAGAGAGAGTGTGTGTATGAGCGAGGGAGGAACAGAGAGAGAGAGAGAGAGGGAGACATCAGAATCCAAATCAGGCTCCAGACTCTGAGCTGTCAGCACAGAGCCCCATGCAGGGCTCCAAATCATGCACCACGAGATCATGACCTGAGCTGAAGTCAGACGCTTAAGGGACTGAGCTACCCAGGTGCCCCAGGAATCCTCTGATTTTCAAAAGTTTGTGTTACCTCTCTTTGCATTTATGAAAGACCTACATTGTCACTTGTTCTTGCTAACTGAAAGAAATCCGAAGGGGATTTTCGCTTTTTCAATAAAGGCAAGAAGCAAACATCGCGTTCAGGGTTTGTTCCGCAGCAAACGGTCCTGCAGCCATCTGCCCGCCCCGCCCAACAACAGTGGCCTCGCCAGTCCCCTTCCACACTCAGCATCTCAGCACCAGGCCCCAGGGCTTTGCACTGTGCCTGTGAGTCTCCATGCTTTCTCTGCACTTATTTTGTGCATTCGTTAGCAAGATGTGTGTTCTAAAATATTAAAAAAGCTAAAAGAGGCTATTTTTGGGGTCTGAGAATGCTCAAGAATATTTTCATGTGAATTAATAGTAATTGCTTTTTTCCCTTTATGCCATTTCAGCTTACTAAAGAAATGCTCTGCTTTCAGATTGCTGGGGAAACCTGTTTCGGAAGGAAAAAAAGTCACGACCTCATAGAGATGTGCACCCTCTGTCTGTATTATTCACAGAAGTCATGATAACAACCTCCGTGTCCATTGACAGATGAGTGGATAAAGACATTGAGGCACATACATACAATGGAGTATTATTCGGTCATAAATAGAAGTAAATCTTGCCACATGGATGAGTCTTGATGTCATTATGCTAAGTTAAGTAAGTCAGAGAAAAATACTGTGTGATCTCACTTATATGTGGAATCTGAAAACACTGAACTCATAGAAACAGAGTAGATTGGTGCTTCCAGGGTCTGGGGACGAGGGAACATGAGGAGATGTTGGTTAAGTTTCCAGTTAGAGGAGGAATGGGTTCTGGGGATCTCATGTACAGCAGGGGACCATCATTTAAAATACTGTATTCTAGACTTGAAAGTTGTCAAGAGAGTGGATCTCAAATGTTCTCACCAAATAAGAATTTCAAAAAAGTGGTAATTATGTGAGGTGAAGGATATGTTAGGTGATCTTATTGTGGTAAACATTTTGTAGCATATACATGTATCAAATCATCACATGGTACCCCTTTAACTTACCCAGTGTTCTCTATGTCAATCATAGCTCAAGAAAGCTAGGAAAAGAACCATACCCAGAGCCCAGGCTGCTGACAATCCTAATTAATCCAGAATTTTTGTAGGTGGGACATAGGCATCCGTATTTTTATTTTATTTTTTATTTTTTTAATTTTTTTAATTTTTTT
>NC_043709.1:18155045-18172991 GCF_006229205.1 Suricata suricatta | reverse complement strand
CCCTCTCCAACATCTGTAGTCTCTTGCTTTGTTCATTTTAGCCACTCTGACTGGTGTGAGGTGGTATCTCAGTGTGGTTTTGATTTGTGTTTCCCTGATGATGAGTGATGTTGAGCATTGTTTTATGTGTCTGTAGGCCATCTGGATAGGCATCCGTATTTTTAAAAGATCCCTTGGTGATTCCAATATACAGTAAAAGTGAATCTCTTTCTTGGAGATGGCTATTCACTGTGAGAGAGGAGTCAAAGTGATTCTCTTTGCCTCGAGTCTCTTCGATTAAGATAGTCTTTCTATCTGATGTCCTTTACCTGGGTAACTGCTGACAGAGGTTCTCTCCTTAACCAAACTTTAATCAGATTCCTCTGAGCCCTCTGCTTTACTAGATCGGACTCGAACTTCCACTCTATCTTTGTAGAGCCCACTTGTAGCCAGAATCCTGCTGAGTCAGTTTAGTCAGAATCCCTCACCTCAATATCTGCTCACCGTCCTCATCCTCTACCATTCCCAGGTGATATCCGAGCACCTTGACCTGCCTTCAGCAAGAATCCTGTTTGGTCAGTTTAGCAAGAATTATCCTACCCTCTGGGTAGTTTTCCATCCACTGACCTCCATCCGCTCTTTGGTTATATCCCCGCTCCCTTGACTCTTCAGAATTGAGCCCAAAGTCTCCCACTGCAGAGCCCACACGCAGTGGTCCCCCTTCTTTAACAAGAGCCAGAATAACTTTTCTTTGACGGGTGCCGCTCATCCTTCATGTCTCACTGTAAACCTAAACTTCTCTTTCTTCTAGGAGCTCTGCATCAGATGCCTCTCCTACCGGCTCACAGCACCCCCTCTACTTCTCCTCTTCATCGCTGTTGTAACTTCCTGTGCACTTTTTCTCTATGCCCCATTTGATTCAAAAGGTCATGGTGGCAACACCACATCCACTGTCTTCACATGAACAGCAGCAGCAGCAGCAGCAGCAGCAATGAACTCTCATTACATCACAAACTGTGTGTCTCTCCCTGGGCATTTTATCTTCGTTAATCTATTAAACCTCCGTTATCATCTCCATGTAGCAGGTGACAATCTAAGGATGGGAAAATGAATTAACTTGCTTCAGGGCACACTGCTAGGGAGTCCTCAATGCCAAATTCAGTTCCTGGCACATAGTAGGGAACTGTCCAAGAAAGGTTTGTTGAAAGAACAAATGTATGAGTTACTTTGCTCTCCAGTCTGTCCACAGCTTCTCTGATGGGATCGGAGCCACACTGAGATTCCTTTCCCCTACCCCCTGCCCCCACCTCGTACTTACTAGGGTCCAGCCTTGACATCTTCCAAGTTCTCTGCCACAAATAGGTGGGCTGAAAGTTCCTATAGATGAATGGGAGCAGCTGCTGATGACAGGGCTAAGATTCCAGCTCGTCTGACAAAATTTACTTAAAGGGAAAATAAAATGAGAGGAGAGACCACGTGTGTGACATTTTCCAAAGTGTGTACCTTCGGCTGACAGTTTCAAGCTGCTTTTCAACTGGAAGCCAGAGGATGCAGGCTGGGAGGGGTAGGGCATGGGAAGTGCTACAAAGGGCCTTCATATCCTCAGACATGCCACACATTTCCTGAAACTGGAAATAACCATTATTCTCCATGCTTAGATGACTATTAGATTGTAATGTTTCCATAACCAATAACATGTGAGCTCATTTAAAATTACTATCGAATCCACATTCGTTTCCCATCATCTTGCTCACTAAGTACAACCAGCAGCACTGATACATTTTGTGAGGTCCCGTGGGATTTTTGAAGTTAGTAGCAGTAATAAAAATTCTAAATATTTGTTGACTGGGCCTTGACTGGTGGGTACAGATTACCTCACTTAATTCTGCATCAACCCTTTGTGGTTGGTATTATTATTCCCACTTTATGCAAGAGGAGCATAAGATAAACTAGAATTGCTAATAATACCTCCAGCTTTATACTATGATGGGGACTCAAACACCCAGAAAACTCCGCCAGGTCAGTGCCAGAGTGGCACCAAAAGAGGCCCATGGAGGGTCAGTCTCTTGAGGGGTTGTGCAGAGGATGCTAATACTTGTGCCCAGACGTGAAGGAGGAGCCTCAGATGGGCTGAGAGTGTCTAGAATTTGGCAGTGGGTAGTAACCCCAGAAGACTAGCAGGGACTAAAGGAGCTGTCTTGGCAAAAGTGAGGAGAGGGGTGCCTGTCTGTTTGAGGCACATGGTGATCATCCTGGGTGGAGTGGGGAGAATATGTAAGGGACCTGTGACCTCCAGTGCCTGGGAGGAGTGGTTTATGTTTACTCAAGAATTCGATGAGTTCCTTCTGTGTTCCACACAGAGCGCAAGTGGCTGAGGTGCAGTTCTGAGTCAGAGATGTGGTTTCTGTCTTAGTGGGAATTGCTTAGAGAAACGACTCAAGTATCAACACAGTAGGTCATTGTAAACTGTGACAAGTGTGATGTAGAAAAGGCATGGGTGCTATACAAATATACAGTGGGGGGAAATGGGCTTGTTTTGGCATGTCAGGAAGGTTTTCTTGAAGGAGTAACTGGAGAGAGGGAAGAAGAGTGAGCACTCCTGGCAGAAAGAACAGCTTGTGCAAAGGCCCTGAGGTGGGACAAAGAGGATGTAATTGAGAAAATGAAAGAATATCAATATATCTAGATCCCTTCAAGCTGAGAAAAATACCTCTGTATTAGAAGAGCTACAGCTATTTGGATAGGGGTCTCTCTCTACCCTGGAGAACATGATAAGGAATGAGTCATTGGGAATTGTGTCCAGGCTAAGACCAGAAGGATTAAGCTGTTGAACTATGTGTCTGAACTTCCTCAACATATCCCACAGTAGGGATGCAGGTCGTCCCAAGGGAGCCCTCACTACCCTGCCTTGAAGGTTTGCAGGTGGCAAATACCCTGATGAGGGGCCACGAAAAATTTGCTGGAGAGTTGCCCAACAAGGAAACGACATGTGGCTATTAAGATAGTAACATTTAACAAAATCATGGCCATAGAGGAAATGAAGCTTACACAGAATGTCCAGAATGAGGCATTGAATGCTAATATTTCAGGAAAGTGGCTCAAGATGGCTGTGTAGGAAGATCCTGAACTCATCTCCCTCTGCAGACACAAAATTTCAGCTACATATGGAAACATTCCTTATGAAAGAGACCTGAAGACTACCTGAATGAGCTCCAATGGAACAAAGGATAAAAGGGATGCATCAAGATGGGTAGGAGGTAGAGACGTTTTGCCAAAACCTTGCCCCTGGTGTGACAACCCTGTTAGGAGAGAGCTCAAAAATATGCAACAGACCCCTGAGGAACGGGAGGTCTGTGCCCCACACCCAGCCACCAATCCCAACCCGCAGGATTGGACCAAAAGAGATGAGCCCCCAAAATGTCTATGGTGACAACCTATACGGTGTACATCCAGGAAAACCACAGGGCATGGAATTCACCCAAAAAGAGCAGCAAAAAAATAAAACAACAAAAAACAAAAATAGTTTTAAAAAGCGAAGGTAGCTTAAGAGACCCAGGGGACAGCATCAAGTGTAATAAATCACATTATTATAGGGGTTCCAGGGGGAGAAGAGAGAGAGAAAGGGGCAGAAAACATTTGAAGAACTAATGGCTGAAAACTTCCTTAACCTGGGAAAGAATACAGACATCCAGATACAGGAAGCCCAAAGAGTTTCAAAGAAGAGGAACCCAAAGAAACCCACACCAAGACACATTATACTTAAAATGTCAGAAGTTAAGGATGTTTATTTACTTTTGACAGGGAGAGAGAGAGAGAGAGAGAGAGTGCAAGTGGGAGAGGGGCAGACAGAGAAGAGAAGACACAGAATCCGAAACAGGCTCCAGGTTCTGAGCTGTCAGCACAGAGCCCTATGCGGGGCTCAATCCACAAGCTGTGAGATCATGACCTGAACTGAAATCAGAGGCTCAACCGACTGAGCCACCCACGTGCCCCAAAAAAGAGAATATTAAAAGCAGCAAAAGAAAAACAGCTTGTTATGCACAAGGAAACCCCCATAAGACTATTAAAAGATTGCACAGTAAAAACTTTGCAGGCCAAGAGGGAGTAATGCAATATATTCAAAGGGCTGAGAGGGAGAAGCTTCCAAGGATACACTACCTAGAAAGGTTATCAGTCTGAATGGAAGAAGAGATAAAGAGCTTTCCAGGAAAAATAAGAGCTAAAGCTAAAAAACCAAAACACAACTAAACTGGTCTTATAATAAATATTAAAGGACTTCTTTAAACTGAAAAGAAGGGGCATTAATGTAACAAGAAAAACACAGAAGTAAAAATTTCACTGGGAAAGGTAAATACACAGCAAAGAGTGGATTGATCACTTATTAAGTTAGTGTGAAGATTAAGAAACCAAAGAAGGAAAAATAGCTATCACAGCAATAATTAATTAAAGCATACACAAAAAGATGTAAAATGTAACATCAAAACAAAAACTGCAGGGGCAGCTAAATGTAGAGATCTAAAATACACTCAACCTGCTACTAACTTAAAATAGGTTGTTTTATATATAGAGGCTGTTATTTATGGACCTCCTGGAAACCACAAAGCAAAAACCCATAGTAGACACACAAAAGATAATGAAAAAGGAATCTAAGTGTAACAGTATAAGAAGCCAGCAAACCACAAGGGAAGTAACCGGGAGAGGAAAAAAGGAACAGCAAGGAGCTACAAAACAACTGGAAAACAATGAACAAAATGGCAATATGGGCATACCTAGCCATAGTCACTTTACATTTTTTAAATGTTTATTTGTTTTTGAGAGAGAGAGAGACACAGAGCACGAGAAAGGGGAGGGGCAGACAGAGAGGGGGACACAGAATCTGAAGCAGGAGTTCAGGCTCTGTGGCGCAATGGATAGCGCATTGGACTCCTAGCGTGCACCCAGAGGAATTGAAGCAGGCTCCAGGCTCTGAGCTGTCAGCACAGAGCCTGATATGGGGCTTGAAATTACAGATTGTGAGCTCATGACCTGAGCCGCAGTCAGATGCTCAATGGACTGAGCCACCAGGCACCCCCATAATCACTTTAAATGTAAGTGGACAAAACTCTCTAATCAAGAACACAGAGTGGCTCAATGGATTAAGAAAACAACAAAGCCAAAAAAAAAAAAAAAACCACACCAAAAAACCTCACTAGACCTACCTATATGCTGCCTGCAAAAGAGTCACTTAAGATGTAAGGATACATATAGTCTGAAAGTGAAGGATGAAAAAAGGGATGATGTATTTTATGCAAATAGAAACCACAAGGAGGCCGTGGTGACGTCAGTGCAACCACTATGGAATACAGTATGGAAGTACCTCAAAAAACTAAGGATAGAATGACCATACAATCAAGTGATTCTATTTCTGGATATTTATGTAAAGAAAAAAAAAACACTAATTCAAAAAGATACATGTACCCCTATGCTTAGTATAGCATTATTTACAATAGGCAAGATATGAAAATAACCTAAATATTCAATGATGGATGAATGAATATATATATACATATATGTATGTATATGTATATATATATATGCACACACACACACACAATAAAATAGTATTCTGCTATAAAAAAAAGTGTGAAATTTTGCCATTGTGACAACATGGGTGGGCCTTAGGAGTATTACGGTAAAGGAAATAAGTCAGACAGAAAAAGACAAATAGCATATGATTTCTTTTATACCTGGAATCCAAAACACAAAACAAATAAACAGAACAACACAAAAGTCATAGATACAGAGATTAGATTGGTGGTTGGCGTGGAGGAGGGGCGGTTAGGCGAAATGAGTGAAGGGGTTCAGGAGGTATGAACTTCCAGTTATAAGATAAGTAAGTCACAGGTTGTAATATACAGCATGGCAACTATAGTCAATAGCATTGCATTGTAAATTTGTCAATTGGTAAGAAAGTAATCTTAAAAGTTCTCATCACAAGAAAAAAAAAGTTGCAAATATGTACGGTGACAGTGACCAACGGTAAACAGACTTACTGTGGAGATCTGACACAATGTATACAAGCGTGGAATCATGATGTGGTACACCTGAAACGAATACAATGTTGTATTGCAATTCCATCTCAATTAAAAGGAAGGAAGGAGGGAGGGAAGGAAGGAGGGAAGGAAGGAAGGGAGGAAGGAAGGGAGGAAGGGAGGAAGGAAGGGAGGAAATGTAAGACCCTCCCTGGGTCAAGCTGACCCTAATGAAAAACTACCAACCATCGTTTGACTCTCCAACCGTTTTCTGCTTCAACAATTAAGGGTTGGGAAATTAAGCTCTGGGAGTCCTAAAATGTAACCCATAAATTAAGGTTGACTTGTTTTCTAAGATACTGTTGCTAGATCCCACCTTTTAACCGCAAAGTTCTCGCTTCTATGCACCTGCTTCACCTCGTCTTCGGACCTGTGATTGGTCACTTCAAATTTCTCCTAAGGCAAAGACATGTGTGTGTCGAAATATGATTGACAACTATAGAACGCTGTAAACTGTGATTGATTACTTATTTTGTCTTGCCAAAACCCTTAAAAACCCTGAGCTCCTGCTCAGGGGCAATCGCTTCTGAGGACTTGCCAACACACGGGAAGGGCCGTCGGTCGAATTAAAATAAACCCCTACACCATCTCCGTTTGTGTCCGTGGGTTTCACTCTCGGTGACTCGCTTCAGGAGAGAAAGGTCTAACAGAAGGCAGGCAGGCAGGCAGGCAGGGAAGGAAGGAAGGAAGGAGGGAGGAAATCTCCAGTCCTCTACCAGACCTAGTGTGTCAAAATTTCCGAGGATGAGTCCCAAGAATGGGTACTTTTAAAAACTTCTCCTGGCACTTAAAAACTGAAATGGAAGCACCAGGTGATATTTGGTATTTTGTTACACGACAAGCTGGGTTTCCCAAGCCCTGATGTAGGTTTGTTCATCTCCAACTAATCTGACCTAGTCTAGAATGGTACCTGGGACTCTGTGTGTCCAAAAAGCTCCAAGGTGCTGTGGCTCTCTGAGAACCACACTTTGAGTAGTAAAGTTCGGAAAACGCAAATGAAAGAATGAGTGGCTTTTCTCCAAAATCTGCCACAGGGTGTACCTGAAATCTATTAGCATCCAGGGACCTTATTTACACGTCCCTCTCCCCTTACCAGGTCATTTTTCAGGGCAGGGATTAGGTCTTTGTTCTCGCTGTGTCTTTCCATTTTACCGCAGTGCTCAGCACATTAGGAGCACGATAAATGGGCTTTGAATTGAATAAATACCGTAATGTCCTTAGGGCCCATGCCGTGGAGCCAGCTGAAGGTGAGGCATTGCTGTAATGCAGGCCTTCTGCCACTTCCAGTCATAAATTCCAATTGGATGAGGTCCAATGCGAAGCTGTGAGTTACCAAAGCCTGCGCTGTAGGGGGTAAGGTCAAAGCAGGCCTCTGGAATATTAATAATTCTGAGCAGTGACCACAGCTACGGTATTTACAGACCCATGAAGCACAGGGGACAGCCTGGGTTTGCGCACACAAGCTAGAGGCTCAAAGGACTTATTCTGCTCCAAATGGAGCATGTGTATTGCCCACGGCTGCCAAAAGCCATACGGTTCATTAGCTTTTACTATAGAGAGAATGCGCCAGGTCTGGTGCTAAAATGACATGAAGAAGCAAATTTGACAGCAATGGTCAAAGGAAAAAGCACAGTGGGGGCCGTCCAGCTCTGTGGGTCGTTGCTCACGCCTTTGGAACAGGAGAAAAATACCTCTGTCTCTCCGTTTGGAGGCCCAGGCTGGTTGGAATCTGACAAGGACTGATGACTTTAGAAACTTTTTTCAGGGATTTGGTTTCTTCCCCTGGATTCTCCTTGCATGGTGATGGATGTTTTTTTCCTGACTATTTTTTTGATACTGTGACTCTTTGTGTGGTTTGTGAGTTACAAATTGGGACAGGGTCAGGGGAGAGAAAGGAGCACAGAGAGAGAAAGCCCCCAGAAAGAGACAGAGAGAGACACACACACAGAGATCAGGAGAGAAAGGAAAGAGGAAGAAAAAGAAACACAACTGTAAGTAGGTGGGAAAAGGCAGAGAACAACAGGAGAGAAAGGTGTGGGGAGTCCGGTGGACCCCACGCCAGGGCTCCCCCTCCTTTTGGGTTCCATTTACTCAAGGATGGTCAATGTATCCTTCAAAAGGTACTTACCAGACTCCTCTTAAGTCCTAGGGCAGGCACACAACTGGCATGTCGGGTCCTGCCCTCTGCCTCCATCACTCATTTCTGGTTCTCACCATAAACGCTCTCTCTTGTATTTTTTTCTGCCCCCTTTACCCCCATCTCTCTCACTTTCTGGTTCAGGGACATTTATATTTTATGTGTTAAAACTCTTAGTGGTTGGAAAAAATTAAGATATAGTCTCTTAGCAAGTTCGACAGTTATAACACAGTATTGTGATCTATATTCCCTACGATCTCTAGGACTTACTCCCTGTTGCAAGTGTCTATCCTTAAACACATACAACCCTGGATTCTCTGGTAACCATTTTATTTTAAAAAAATTTTTTTAATGGTTTTTATTTGTGAGAGAGAGGCAACACGAGTGGGGGAGGGTCAGAGAAAGAAGGAGACACAGAATCCGAAGCAGCCTCCAGGCTCTGAGCTGTCAGCACAGAGCCTGACACTGGGCTTGAACTGGCGAACTGCAAGATCATGACCTGAGCCGAAGTTGGACGCCCAACCCACTGAGCCACTCAGGTGTCCTTAGATTTTTATGTAAATTGTTCTGATTGTTAATTTCTGGCTAAAGAAATTTTTAAGGGGCCAAACAAAACCCATGTATGGGGCACATTCAGGCTGTGAGCCCACATTTGCAGTCTCTAGACTAGAGCTCCTTAGGGTTGCCTTTGGCACGAGCGTTCTGGGTTGTGTTGACCCTGAACCTCCTTGGCTTAATAAGTTGTTCTGTTGCTGTTCAGAGAGTCTCTGCTCTTCCCTCTCCTTTCCAGGAAAACTGAAGTTTCTGGCTACCCAGCCCCCAGCCCCAGTCACTGGGTATCTGATTGCGGGGAGGTGCTAGACCAGCGGTTCTCAAACTTTAGCACACATCAAAATCACATAAAGGGCTCGTTACAACACAGATTGCTTGGCCCAACCCCCAAAGTTTCTGAATCAGAAGATCTGAAGTTGGGCCTGAGAATCTGCACTTTTGACAAGATCCTGGGTGCCACTGTTGCTGCAGCGCAGGGCCCGCACTTTGAGAGCCACTGCTTGCGAGGCACTACTTGTTACCCAACAAGCTTTCTTTCCCTTTAGGTCAGCACTTAGTACTCAGCTTCTCTCTCATTCCCGAGTCATTTCAACAACAGTCACTCTGAGCCTTTCCTGAGTGGCTCACGTGATCCCACACAGTCTGGCGATTGTAACTGTCATCGGTGTGTGCTTCCCGTGTGCCAGCCATTCGCTCAAGCTCTTGGCCCCATGAACTATGACCTCCATCATGATCCTCTTTGGAAGGCATTAGCACTCCCAGTTTCTGCATGAGGTAATTGAAGCCCAGAGAAGTTAAGTAACTTGCTCAAAGCCGCACAATGAATGGCAGTGTCGGAATCCAAATCCAAAAGTCTGACTGCGGAGCCTGTTTGTCTTCATACTCACAGACCGACTGGTGACCCTTCTGAGAGCAAAATGAGACCCTATTAAATATTCCACCTAGACAACAGGTGTGAGTCAGGACTCTCGCATGCAAACTATGACATAGGATTCTATGCATTGCGTCATTTCAAATGCCCTCTGAGTGGGCACAGACACAACTGTGGGCAAGGGCACAGACTCTGCAGCTAGGTGTGTTCCCGCTCAGCTGAGTGAAAACCCAAAAGGACCCCGCTCAGGGCCCGCCACATGGTAGGAACTCAGTAGATGTCTATTTCCTGCACTCAAACTTCTAAATCCTTACTAGGGAATATAGGCAAGTGTAATATACAGCCCTGATTCTTGAAGCCCTCAGAATACAGTGTATAGAAAAAAAAATAATATTAACGTAAACCCTTAAAAGATCATGCTAAGACTTTACTAATCCATGACTGAGCATTAACAGTTGAGAGAGGGTGACTCCTTCAGGGCTTAAATTATTAAGAAGGAGTGGGGCTTGAATTGAGTCTGGAAGACTGAGAAGATAGGAAGGCTGGCATTGGAGACAGCTAGAGAAACACAAAGTGTTTATGCAGAAGTTAAAGAAAGACTAAGAAGTGTCCTGTGACAACTGTATTGGATACTTTAACTCCATTCCAACCTTTGTAATTCTCCAGACAGGATAAACTAAGGAAAAATCTTTACTTTATTTATTTTTAGTTTTGTATACCCCGTGATTATTTTGCACCCACTCACAAACCCCTAGAGAATCCAGTGAGGACTTGATTCTTCAGGCACGGAAATACAGAGGACAGACTTCCGAAGAAAGTTGGCCTGTGGTTTTCGAGAACTTATGAATTTAGGGATTTTGAACAAAATCCTGCCCATCACAATGATTTTTACAGTAAGAACAACAGCTGCTGGGTACTTAGTCCTACTGATTTATGTATAAAGGAAGGGCAATTTTATCATACTTTTGCCCAGTCCTAAAGTGGGAAATTCTAAACAGGCTCAACACTGCCCTCTAGTGTGCAAAAGGGGCAGACGCCAGGATCATAGAGCGTTCCTGCAAAAGCCAGCTGGAAGGCTGGAGAAGAGAGAAGAAACGTTCTTATATCTGCAGAAGGTCCATGAATTAATAAGTCTGCAAGTGCCCGAAAAATGTACAACTAAAAAGGTCTCTTATAGTGTTTCCGATAGAATATAATGTTCCCACTAGTCCCACGTGATAATCCATGTATACAGCCCCCCTGAGGACCCATGGTTAAATAAGTTAGGAGTTTTCTGTACACCGTGCTCCCAAGCGCCCACTACAGAATTAAAGTGTTTAGTAAAGGCTCAAACAGTAAAGGCTCCGGGAAGTTATACAAGTGATGAAATCCCATTTCCCACACAGATGCGTGTGACCACGGAACATTTTTTTCTGTTTTGTTTTCTTATAAATCCATCTCATCCCTTTGGACAACTGCTCATGGAACATACTTTGGACAATGCTAGGGGAAAAACCACAAGGTTCTCACCTTAAACTTCCTATATGGTGAAAGAATCTCCGTCCCACAGGCTTTCATGGTTCCACTTCACTTGCAAAGATTGAACTCAATAGTAAACCAGGAGAGCTGACTAAGATACAAAAGGGCAGAAGAACAGGGTGGGGACTGAAACCAAATACCTAGTCCATGGCACCAAGGACTGGGAGATCCCACCAGAGGCTGAGGGGTCATCTAGTCCTCCCCACCCGCACCCCATCTTAGTCTTAGGCACGACATAAGCTTCCCACTTCTCCTCACGCATTATACTCACTCTCTGTCTATCTCAGTTCAACTGAGGCTGAGTTCGTGTCTCTTCTTCACATTTTCTCACAACTCGGCCCCACTGAGTATGCCCTTTTCAGGTAGGTTCTTGCCCTTTCATTTAAATAGAATATGTTGCAAATACATTGTCTTTTAGAGCATATCTAATAGGGTACTCTCTATGATCACATGGAGCTCCTAGAATAAAGCCTAGTTCATGGTAAGCATTCTGTAAATATGAGCTTTCATTGTTGTTATTACTACTATTTTTATGACTACTACTATATCATGTTACATTTATTTTGAATTATTTTATTCTCATTTTTCTGTCCAAGAAAATAGAAGGGTAAGATGCTAAGCTAAACTAAGTTAAGCTAAACTAAGCTACACTCCTTTACTCAGTGAGTGGTAAGTACCAAAGCCAATGACACTTTATTTCTCTACCTGTAGAATGATACTACCAATAACTCTCTTTTTGGCTGATTTCATTGATTCATCAATTTCTTCCTTCATTCATTTAACCAAGTACTAATGGAAGTTTCAATATATGCCAGACTTCCTGCTAGGAACAGATAATATAGTAATAAACTAGACCAAGATGGTCTCTGCACTCCTGAAGCTCCCAGGATTTGGAAGAAGATTTAAATAAAATTACATTATATGAATGTATTTTGTGACATATGGGTTGGACAAATATTACAATTTAACAACTTGTCACCAGTACTGATGTTAAGCTCGACTTCCTGTTTCTGGAATGGAGAATATCACTGTGGTTACTTGGCCTTATGTCTGGTTTCATGGGCACCTTCAGAAATGTCTGCTGAATGAATTAATGAATGGAGGAATTAATTAGAAGTATCATTACTGAAATTCCACTTGCTACATAAGTAGTAATAATGAAGAAAAGAAAGGGAGTCAATAACATGTATGAATTAATGAGCTTCTGTTATGTGATAAATATGATACCACATACTTTACAATCCTTGTCCTCTTAGCATTTAGTATCATATTCCCATTTTAGAGATGAGAAAAAATGAAATTCAAGGATACTAAGTAACTTTCCCAGGGCTTCAAAGCTATAAGCACAGACAGTGCAGGAACCAGTGGCCTGAGAACACATTCACCTTTTCCTTCCCTTTAAGGGGAAATTTCATTCTTTCCTCAGATCCCATTTTTGTTCTTGGGGAACATGGTCTTCTTTTTCAGACTAAACTAAGTGAGAATGGATGAGGTGGTGCCTTCTACCTATTGTGTTGCAGCGGGAGATGGGTACCATGGCAGTTAGCCGATATTAGTGCCCTGAAGGCAACATTACCAGCCCCAGCCTAATGGGAGCCCAGGGCATCTCTGCTAATGCAGTCTTGATTCCCTCCAATGTTTTCCCAATAAAGTGAAACAACAACAGTTTCCTTAACACGAACAGGCCAGGGGTCTCTGTCATGAGTGAGACTTGATACAGACCTCAGTCCCACAATAAACAATGGGGAAAGTCACGTAGTCAACTGTTGCTTGATGCATCCATCCCCACCAAGTGCCTCCTGGCCTGTGTTCTCACACCCCTGGGACTGGAAAGTCTGCTATTTGTTGAGCTGAGACCTGCTTCTGTGGCTTCTCCTCACTGGTTTTAACGAGGGGTCAGCCAGAAATCTGATGTGCTATCTACATGATTAGTGTTTCCATATCGTTCTTACACTCCTTGTCATTCTATGCAGTAAAACAATTATACACTTAATTTCTTTCAACTCATTTTAACTTAAACGCCTAATCTCAAAAATTAAGCAGTGATATCTGTGAAATCATAGGTTTGATGTGTTCATTTTATATTTTTCTAATAAATGTTAATTCTTTTATCAACATTGATTAATTACATGTATTATCTGTATTAGTGTATTATTAATGTATTAGTGGTGTATGGATATCTCATTTTGGGAAACATCATATATGTCCCTTCTCTTTATAGTAGTCCCCTCCTTATCCATGGGGGATACATTCCAAGACCCCCAGTGGATGCCTGAAATAGCAGATTGTACAGAACCCTATATATATTTTGTTTTTTCCAGCAAACCTATCCATGATAAAGTTTAATTTATAAATTATGCATAGTAAGATATTAACAACAATAACTAAAAATAAAATGGAACAATTGTAATAATGTATGTAATAAAAGTTTTGTGGATGTGGTCTTCATCTCAAAATACAGTAAAACCTTGGATTGAGAATGACTTGCTCTGTGAGTGTTCTGGAAGACGAGCAAACAGTCCTCATAAATTTTAACTTGATAAATGAGTGATGTCTTGCAATACAGGTAGTTGTGAGGCTGAACATCACATGATCACAACTGAGCCAATAGTTCTTGAAATTCACTTTGATATGCAAGTGCTTTGGATTACAAGCATGTTTCCAGAAAGAATTATACTTGCAAACCAAGGTTTTACTGTATCTCACGCTACTGTATTCACCCTTCTTCTTGTGATGATGAGATGATAAAATGTCTAAGTGATGAGATGAAATGAAGTGAATGACGTAGGTATTGTGACATATGTTGGGCTATTGACCTTCCGAGAATACGTCAGAAGGACCGTCTGCTTCTTTCTGGACTGTGGCTGGCCATGTGTAACTGAAACCATGAAAGCAAAACTATGGATAAGTGGACTACTCTATACAGTATTTGAAAATAACTATTAGAGGTGTCATTAGGCAAATATCCCCAGTATTTTTAATCATACAACATTATGTAAAATTAATTTACTACCTAGGTTATTTGCCTCCAGTTTGTCTATATGTCTATTAGGTTTGGGAAGGCCGGTCTCAAATAAAATTCTCTTATTATTTATGGTTGATTTTATGAATACAATCTGTATTTTCATTAGCTTTTTCAGCAAACTACTGTATGTATTTCTTTTTTTATATAATAGTTTATTGTCAAATTGGTTTCCATATAACACCCAGTGCTTCTCCCCACAAGTGCCCCCCACCATGACCACCACCCCTCCCTCCTCCCCCCTTTCAGTCCATGGTTCATCTTCAGTATTCAGTAGTCTCCCTTGATCCGTGTCCCTCACTCTTCTCCGCCCTCTTTCCCCCTTCCTCTCCCCATGGTCCCCTGCCAGGTCTCTCCTTGTATTTCTAAAGAGTTCACTGGTCCTTAATATATTTAAGCCTTATTTTATCCATGTCAGTGTTATAGCATCTTGATATAATTGACATATAATGTTGAGTAAGTTTATGGTGTGCAATATTTTGATTTGATACACTTCTTGCAAAAGCTGACATCTTCATCACCTTATGTAATTATCATTTCTTTCTGTGATTTAAGATATACTCTCTTAACACTTCCAACAATGTAACTCAATATTGTTAACTAGAGTCTCCATGATGCGTATTAGATCCCCAGAACTTATCTTATAATTGGAAGTTGTGTCCTTTGACTGACATCTCTCTATTTCCCCCATCCTCCCGGCCCCTGGCAAACCACTATTTCATTCTTTGTTTCTATTATTTCAGCTTCTTTAGATTCCACATGTAAGTGATACCACACAGTGATGTCATACATTGTCTTTGTCTTTCTGACTTGTTTTACTCCATACAATGACAAATGGAAGAGCATAAAAATTAATAAAAACATGTTGTGTTCAAGGATTGCAAGAATAAATATTATTAAAAAGTAGAAATTATCCAAAACCATCTATAGATTTAATCTAAAAATCTTTATAAAAATCCCAATGGCACTTTTTCACATAAATAGAAACATAATTCTAAAGCTTGTGTGGAACCACAAAAGACCATGAATAGCCAGTGCAATGCTGAGAAAGAAGATCAAAGCTTGGGAATCACACTTCCTGATTTCAAACTCTACCAAAAAGCTATATCAATCAAAACAGTATGATATTGGCATAAAAATAAGCATGTAGACCAATGGAACAGAACTGAGAGCCTAGAAGAAAGCCCTCACGTATACCGTCAGCTAATATTTGATAGGGCAGAACACCAAGAACACTAAGTGGAAAAGCATAGTCTCCTCAATAAATGGCACTGGGAAGAATGGATAATCACATGCAGAAGAATGAAATTGGGTCCCTATATTACACCATTCACAAAAATTAACTTAAAATGCATTAAAGACTTAAACATAAGGCCTGAAACCATAAAACGCCTAAAAGAAAGCATAGTTGGAAAAGCCCTTTGCTATGACACCAACAGTCTAAGCCACAAAAGCAAAAATAAACAAGAGAGACTACCTCGAACTGAAAAGCTTCTGTACAGCAAAAGAAACAATAAACAAACTGTAAATGCAACCTATGGGAAGGGAGAAATTTTTGCCAATGATACATCTGATAGGAAGTTAATATTTGAAATAGGTTAGGAACTTCTACAACTCAATAGCAAACCCCCAAAATAATCTGATTAAAATGGGTACAAGCCTAAATAGGAATTTCTCCAAAGAAGGCATACAAATGGCCAATGAATACATGAATAGGTGTATCATCAAGGAAATGCAAGTCAAAACCACAGCAAGATATCGTCTCTCACCTCTTAGAATGACTATCATAGAAAAGACAAGACGTAACAAGTGCTGGTGAAGATATGGGGAGATAACGGGCCCTTGTGCACTATTGGTGTGCAGCTACTATAGAAGATAGTAGGGAGGTTCCTGTAAAAATTAAAAATAGAACTACTATATGATCCAGCAATTCCAGTTGGTGTATATCTATCCAAAGGAAATAAAATCAGAATCTTGAAGAGATGATCTACACTTCATGTTCTTTGCAGCTTTATTCACAATAGCCACACTATGAGGACAACTGAAGTACCCATACATGTGTGGATGGTTAAAGAAGATGTGGTGAATATATACACAATGGAAAAGCATTCAGCCATGAGAAAGAAGGAGATCCTGCTACTTGCAAGAACATGGACGGAGCTTTTCATTCTTTTGGAAACATGTGCAAGAGCTTGCATTGGTCTTACTATATTTTACTTTGACCTATCTACTTAACCTGTAAAGGGATGTGTTGGTTCTGATTCTGTTGGTTCTCCTTCCTAGCCTCTAGCCATCTACAGATTTGATAAACATGTGTTCTGTATCTTCATCCGAATCATTGACAGGTATGTGGATCTAGAAACTTAACTTCGAGGTTAATATTAATTCATCAATCATCTTAATTTGAGTACTGAGTTCGATCATTGAACTCATGTTTTTCATTATTAGACTTTTCATTATTTAGTATGACGTATGTAATACTCTGTGGTAGTTACTTAGATATACTTAAATACTGTTCCATGTGTACTTTGATTTTTTTTTAAGATTATTAAAGATGTTTTTAAAGACCATTCATTTCTGGGTGTTAGAAATAAGGTCTATTGAGTACCCGGCTATTCACTCACTCAACCAAGCTCTTGACATATACTGAGCATTTTAAATACAATCAACTCATAGGGTGCCTGGGTGGCTCAGTTGATTAAGCCGTTAAGGGCCCAACTTCAGCCCAGGTCATGATCTCATGGCTTGTTAGTTCGAGCCCCACATTGACTGAGCTCCCTGCTGTCAGTGCAAAGCTCACTTCAGATCTTCTGTCCCCCTCCCTCATTGTCCCTCCCCTGCATCTGCCCTCTCTCTCTCAAAAATACATAAACATTTTTCTAAAAAATTATTTATTTAATTAAAATACAATCAACTTAAGTCATTACTGTCCTTAAGATACAGGGGAGGAGTTTCTGAAAGGTTATAAAATGATCAAAGTAGCCTATACAGTAGTGGAGGAAACTGAGATTCAGTTAAAGGTCTGTCTGACATCAAAGCACAATCCATTTCTGGTCTAAGATGGTAGGCTCAGAATGGATAGTGGGCATGTCTGCTGTCAGGTTTGTTTGGTAAAGTTTCTGCATTTACGAAGCTAATATGTAACAGCTCTTGAAAAATATTAAATCCTATGCTAAGCAACTTGATATGGAAAGGTTGAAAACCTTAGTCAGAAAATTTTCACAGGAGAGAAACTCATATAGAAATGAAGATGGGGGGTGAGGGAGCCTTTGGGTGGCTCAGTGAGTTAAGCATCTGACTTTGGTGTAGGCCATGATCTCGCTGTTTGTGGTTCGAGACCCATGTTGGGCTGTGTGCTGGCAGCTCAGAGCCTGGAGCCTGCTTCAGGTTCTGTGTCTCCCCCTCTCTCTCCCCCTCTCCCTTGCTCACTCTCTCTCTCTCTCTCTCAAAAATAAACAAACATTAAAAAAAATTTTTTTAAATATTTTATTGTCAAGTTGTTTTCCATACAACACCCAGTGCTCTTCCCCATAAGTGCCCTCCACCATCACCACCACCTCTTTTCCCCCCTCCCCCTTCCCCTTCAACTCTCAGTTCATTTCCAGCGTTCAATAGTCTCTCAAGTTTTGTATCCCTCTCTCTCCCCAACTCTCTGTCCCTCCTCCACTCCCCCTGGTTCTCCATTAGGTCTCTCCTGTTGGTGGCAATGTAAACTGGTGCAGCCGCTCTGGAGAACAGTGTGGAGGTTCCTCAAAAAACTATCGATAGAACTCCCTTATGACCCAGCAATAGCATT
>NC_043709.1:18070955-18154945 GCF_006229205.1 Suricata suricatta | reverse complement strand
GATCTAACAGGAAAACAGGAGAGACCTAATAAAAAAAATTTTAAAGAAGTGAAAATGAGGCATACTCTGACCTTGTGTAGTCTGTGCAGAAGCTAGGAGCAGAGGGCAACATCGGGGTGGGGGGGGGGGTGCATGCTTGTTTTAAACATTAGAGTGATACTTCTAAAGGCTGGTGCGCTAAGCCAGAAAGCGAAATTTAAAGTGAGTTTATCTGTGGTCTTTAACTGTGGCACAATTCCATAGGAAGACGAAATAAGTGGCATGACCCCCCCAATCCCATGACTGGTGCCACTATAGCTCCCACTCTCTTGCTTCTACTGAATGAGTAACACAGTAATGCCATCTCTAACCCTGGGATGTCTCCAACCACAATTCGTGGACACATCTACAATCTAGCTCTTTTCCCTTAGGAGTTGCTGTCCTAAAAACAGGGTTGCATCCTTCATCCCATCCTGCAGAGGCTTCAGAGGGCCAATCAACATGGGAACCATTTCAAAGTGATGTAGGAGACTGATGGACCCCAGAGGAAAGACAACCTACCGGCTGTGCCATATGGACTTCAGTTACTGGACATTCATTTACCCTTTGGGAGAGACTTGAGATGGCTGTTTTTCAATGGGTACAGCCTCTCTGCAACCTTGGCCCTATTTCCTAGCTCTTAGAGGGTGGGTAGCAAGCAAACTTTTCCAGTAGAAGGCTGTGTTTCTGGGTGCCAAAAATGCACTTGGCCATGGAACTGTTGCAGAAGGCCTCTGGGAGAGCCTCTGTGTTTTTGCATGGTTGTGGGTTGCTAGGTCTGGGATAACCTGAGGCAGGCTGCATTGCTCACCAAATTCAGCAAGGGAACACAGGATAAACTCGCCTGACTTCTCTGCCATGGTTGGCAAAGCCAACCGTATAGCTGCCTTTTCAAAGACCTCATGAAGGTACGTCCAGCTGAAAGCATGGAACGAGTTGGTCAGCCCAGATGGCTGGTCAATGTGGGCGAGAGCCAGTCATCTACCAATGCTTGTTTAAGGTAATCTAAAACATTTTTTAATAATAATTTTATTAAAACAACTTTCCACCTGCTTCTAAATAGCAGAGGAGCCAAGTCTACGTAACTAGGGGAGACTTTCATTACAGTGGAAACGGTCTTGCACACGTTGTTTTCTTCTGTGGTCCAGTAACTATGTTCCATTGAGAGATCAGGGTGAGACTTCCCAGGATGCACCACATCAATGATGCCAGTGCCAGCCTGGAGTCCCAGAGAACCCGAAATCTGATTTGATTTATAATGTGATGGGCTCGGTTGCTAGAACAAACAGAACGCCCTCAGGCAGCCTTAATGAAAGGCTTAGGTCAGCATCCTTCTGGGTGTGGCCCCTCCATCCAGTAAGTGAATCTTTCCTACTTTAGATGGATGCCTCTGAAGCCAGGAATGTGTTGTGATGGTGGCTAACTGATTGAGAGAACTTTCTTTAGCCTGTGGGGATTTGCATTTGGGGTTCTATATCTGTCCCAACCCAACAGCAAGGGAAGTTGGTCTTCACAGCTGCCCACTGTGCCCTGATTCACATGGAAATTAAGGTGTACTTAAAAGATGTCAACACAATACAATGGGAGTGGCTGTTACTATGCCCTTTCCCTTCTCTCACAGAAATTATTGCTACAACCTCCTAATGATTCCCTCCTCCCATCCTATTCCCTCCGTCTGTTCTCAACATAGCAGCCAAAGTCATGCTGTTCAGACCTAAGTCAGATCATGTCACTGCTCTGTTCAGAACCTTCCAAAGGCTACACACACCACTCAGAGTAAATTAAAAGCCAAAGTCCTCACAATAACCTATAAGGCCTTATTGATTCTAACTTCATCTCCCACTGCTCTTTTCTTTCATCTTCTTTGCTTAGCCACACTGGCCTCCTTGCTCTTTCTTGGGCACATTCCTGTTTCTGGGTCCTCATTGTCACTTTTTCATTGCTTAACGAGTTGCGCTGGATTTGTTTCAATACAATCTTCTCAGTGAGCCCTTTTCTGACCCCTCCTAACCTACCAGCACCACCTTCCACTTCCTTGCTTGATTTTTCACACTAGCATTTATGAATGTCTAACATACAATAAATTTCACTCATTTGTTTCATTTATCATGTGTCTTATGTGGATAAACAATCTCTGGGAGCAAGGATTTTTGTTTAATTTGTTCTCTCTTGAATCTCCATGACCTAAAGTGTGTCCATTATAAGCACTCAGCAAATATGTGTCCAATCAGTAAATTATATTATTTAATCCGCTCAAAAAATTTGTGAAGAAGATTCTGCTATGTTCATTTACAGATGAAGAAAATAAGGCTTACAGAGGTTAAGTGACTTGCCCAAGGTCACGCTGATCTTCATCAATGTTTCTTTGCCTTGGTCACTTAACTGCAGGGCACCACTATACTTCTTCTCCTGCCAGAATGCATAATATGTAATACTTCTAGAATCAGTAGCTTTCAGGTATAGTCCTACCACCTGTAATAATACCTAGTCCCTTCCACACCAATTTCTAGAGACTAAAGTTTTCAGCATTTGACCATCACTTCTCTTAGGACTTCCATACATTTCCACATTGTAACTCATTTTCTATCTTCAATGGGCCAATGAGATAGGAGCTCGCTTTTAGCCCAGGCCAGGCAGATACTAAAAAGAAATCCTACAAATGATAACATTCTAGGTACAGTTTCTATAGCATATTGGGTATAAAAAATACTTTATAAAGATTTCTTCTTGTGTATTCTTCCTGACTACTCCAGGTAAGAGTCTTGACCCTAGAGTCAGAAATACCGAATTCAAATGTCAATTCTGCTCTATGCTCACTGAGTGACCAAGGGCAAACTACTTAGATATCTGTTTGACCAGATTTCCTAACCAATAAAGTAGTTCTTATCACAGAGGATGATTGTAAGGAGTGAATGAGATTATATTTCTGAAGCCTTGTTGAATATAATTAGAATATGACAGAACATTTAGATATAATAAGGACGTGGTAGTAGAATTGTCCAGAATAAGGATCTAAAGAGGTCCCCATGAACTAGTGGCTTGTCATCCCTCCATATTTACAGCCACACTCTTGATTCCAGAAAACCTATCTCATAAATGAATCCACTGTTGATACATTGGCCCAATGTGAGTTAATTCATCACCATGGCTAAAAATAACAGGAAATCATCAAATCATCAACCAATCAAAAATGTTAACAAATTTCTACTATGTTGTCTTCATTACAAAGTCTGAGTTAAAATAAATTCCTCATGAATCTTACAATATATTAGCGTATTTGCAGAGATAAATGCATATAAGGGAAAGAAAGACTAAGAGTACCCTACAGTAAATGGGTGGGACCAAAGATAACAGCAATAGCCATGACCCTTAAAGGGTTACAGATCTTTTCCAGAAAAGAGGGATTCAGAGTAGAGGTGATACTTTGGGCTCGCCTTACATGGAAACTGGATTTGAATAGGCAGCAGCAAAGCAGGTGTGTCATTAGAAGAATAGGTTAGCCTGAAAGGTGAGGCTGAAAAGGAAGGATAGAGTCAGAAGTTAGAAGGCCTTGAATAACAGTTGAAGAATTTTAGCCCTAATCTTACAAGAAATGGGAGAGTGGGTCAATGTTTAAGAAGGATGACATGGAATCAAGAAACCTGGAATGTTGGAGCTGAAAGTTCAGCCTCCAGCTGGGGATGAGGAGGAAACTGAGATCAAGGAAGTGACTTGACCAAGAGACTGTGTCAGCCAATCCATGGCAACACCAAGACCTCAACTTAGGTCTTTGCCTCCTAGTCCAGTATTCTTTCTACCATGTCATCTTCATAAAAGGGCAGCACATCCATGACTAATTTTGGAGGTCATAAAACCAAAAAAGTCTTAATCTCTCATCGCATCTCCTTACATGTGAAACAATTTGCAATATACATTTCCTATTGCTAAATTCTGTTCTATCCTATTCTAAGTTTATTTTTGAGAAAGAGAGTGCAAGCAGGGAAGGGGGAGAGAGAGGGAGAGACAGAACCCAAAATGGGCTTCATGCTGCCAGTTCAGAGCCTGAGCCACCCAGGTGCTCCCAAAGTTTTCTCTTATACATTAGCATGTTTCAGTCACTCAGCCATTCTGAATTTTACCTCCAGTTTATAAAGAAATAAAAACTCAGAGAGACTAAGTATAGTGGATGGGGTGTGCTACCCTCATTCTCCTTAGGACCAAGACTCCCCTCTTCAGCCAAAACTGTAGGCTGCCAATGGATCATAGCTGAGCCCCTCCCAGGAAAAAATGCTGCCTTGTACAAAGTCAATGTCCCCTTGCAAGAGAGCCCCAAATACTGCCCCATCAAGAAAAGAGTACAAAGGGTCTCCGTAGCCCCCATTCAGAACATCTCTGAAGGGCCATCCCAGATTCACTGTTCCTAAACTACCACAATGCCCTGTTTACCTCATTCCAGTCCTCATTTTCCCTTAGGTATCCATGCTCAAGGCCTCCTCACTTAAAATCTGCAAATCTCCATCACACAACCTGGTGCCTGGGGACCCAAACCTAATGACTCCAACTAACCTGACTAAAGTCACACTCCTGGCAAATAACAGAACCAGAACTTGAACATAAATCCTGTGATCTGTCAGCAGTCTGCCGTGCTGCGAACCTGCGTGGACCTATGAATGGAGGTAACCCCTGCACCCACATCTCCTGCCATTAGGCACCTCATTTGCTTACTTCAGTCACACTGGCCTCCTTTGCCTTCCTTGAACACGGCGCCACACCTGATCCCAGCTTAAGGCTTTGCATTACCTCTTCCCTCAGTCTGGAAATGTCTTCCTCCAAATCATTACATGACTGACTCTTTCTCATCATTCAGGGCTCAGATCCAGGAGTGGTATATAGCAAGGATGCCTTCCCTGATCACATAAAGTAACCTCCCTATTCTAGTCTTTCTCCCTTAGCATACCTCTCTGCTATGTATTCATATTAGCACTTACTATGCTGACATTAGTGTATTCTTTTATTTGTGTATTGTCTTTTCCTTCAGTGCCTGATTTCCAGAAAAAAGTAATTCCTGTGAAAGAAGGGACTTTATGAGTATTCAGTGCTTTTGAATAGAGTATGACCCAGAAACCCCTGATCAAATCACTTTCATAACAATGAGACATTAAATGTCCTTTTTACCATGTTGACATTTTGCACAATTGTGTGAAAACAATGGCAGGTGAAACTGCTGGCTTCTTGGCACAAATCATGCAGTGGCCATCAAGCCTTACAGATAGTCCTTCCTCTCTGTAATGTCCGAGCAGGAAAAAATAAAAGGCAGCTTCATTAAAGAATATCCATGATAAAGCAATAAAAGTTGTTTAAAACTTGTGACTTTGGAATGCACATCCTTTTAATATTCCATGTGATGAGGGCACCTGGGTGGCTCAGTCGGTTAAGCAGCTGGCTGTTGGTTTCGGCTCAGGTTGCGATCTCATGGTTCATGGGTTCAAGAGCTGCATCGGGCCCCTCGCTGCCATTGGGGAGGCTGCTTGGGATTCTCTCTCTTTCCCTGTCTCTGCCCCTCCCCTGCTCATGCTCTCTCTCTCAAAATAACTAAATAAACTTAAAAAAAATAAATTCCATGTGATGAAAGGAAGGCATACTCCCTCAATAACAAAGCATAATGAGGAAAAGCCTTTTTGTGTGGTCGTTTGGTTATTAGCTGCCTGGCTCCATGTTTCATGAGACCCCATTGATACTTGAAAGAACACCCAACAGTTAAACTACGGTTTGTTACATTTGGGTATATGGTAGATAAGTTCTCAAAAATGAATGAAAATGCCACTTTGAGGAAAATAGCTAACAGTATGCTTGCTGATGATAAAATTAAAATTTTCAGTGAAAAGGAGAATTTTGGAAAATGGCATCTACCACTATCATTCTGACAGCTTCCCAATACTTAAAAACTTTCCTGATGAAACTGATAGTGATATCAACAAATGTGTGATTTTAAAAATATGGTACATGTAATCTTTTGTAATGTGTCAACTTTTAGACCCTCTGAATAACTCAGTGAACTATCATTTTCCAAGTGAAGAATGCATGAAGTTACAAAATTATGCATGGCTAAAAGATCAATTCTAAGTGCAGAGATAGAACAATAGATTTTTTTAAAGGATTTGTTTGTTTGTTTGTTTGTTTGTTTGAGAGAGAGACAGATACAGTGTGAGTAAGGGAGGGGCAGAGAGAGGAGAATCCCAAGCAGACCCTGAGACGCCAGCATGGAGCCCAATGTGGGCTGTAGGATCATGAATTGGGTAGAAACCAAGAACCAGATGCTCAACTGACTGAGCCACCCAGGCAGCCCAGACCAGTAGATTTTAATGTAATAGAGTATGAAAAGTTAATTGATATGGTTTCAAATATCTCATTGCAACTAAGTTTTAAATACTTACTACGAATTGAGTTTATTTTAGCATCAAAGATTATCTATAGTTATCTAAAAATGCTATTAAAATACTTTTCCTTTTCCAACTTACATACCTACATGAGAAACAGAATTCCTTTATGTGCTTTAACCCAAACATGTATCAGATGGAATGCAGTTAACAGATGAAGCCAGATAATAAAGAAATTTTTTTAATGTTTATTTATGTATTGAGAGAGAAAGTATGCTTGCACATATGAGCAGGGATGGGAGAGAGAGAAAGGGTGAGAGAGAATCCCAAGCAGTCTCTGTGCTGTCAGCATAGAGCCTGAGGTAGGGCTTGATCTCACAATCTGTGATATCATGACCTGAGCTAAGATCCAGAGTCAGATGCTCAACTGACTCAGCCACTGAGGGACCCTAAAGAAATTTTTAAAACTGTTAAACAATGTCGCTTTTCTAACCATTTTTGTGGTTTTGAAAAACAAAGCTATGATATTTATAAATACTATCTGTGTTAATATATAACTGACTTGTTATTGTGAAAGTCAACTAACCAATTTTTAAAAATGTTTTTGGTTCTAACTTCTACATTGATCAGTATTGATAGATACAACTCACCTAAAGAAAAGCTCTATGGGGTCCTCAATAATTTTTAAGTGTATTAAAGGGATCCTGAGACCAAATGTTTGAGAAATTGGCTTGGATTCAGCACTGGCTTAGAGTTGACTTTGAAAACTATTTACTGAAATATCTCAATATTTATACAAAGAAATAGGTAATGAAAATATGCTCCCAGTTGGATTCTAGATCACGTCTCTGCGCATTATGGAAATAGAACATTGTATTCATCTGAGTGAATGTGTATACCATCCCTGTGGCTCAAACTGGGGAGCTGTCAGGAAAGAGAGTTTCCATCCCAAGTTTGATGGTCTTGAAAGGAAATCTCCATTTCCTACAGACTGCCAAAATCTCAGGTATTTTTAGAATGCAGGAAGTCTGTCGGCTTAAAATTAGTTCTCATAGGCCTCCCCTTGCCCAGCAGTGTTCTTCACCCATAGCCGAGGAACGTTTATGAAAGGGGAGAATTCAGCACAGCCCCAGACAGCTAATGAGTTCCTGTCTATTCTCTAACCATCGGATTGCCCGAAGACATGGCAGAAAGTGCTGTTTGAACAGAAAGCGCGCTTCGGAAGCCCAGACTCTTGAAGCATCTCTTTCATGGAGTTGTGTCAAATCAAATTTATAAGCAGGACCACTAAGCTGCCCTTCTTCCTTGCGCTACCCCCGCAAGCCATGATAACCAGAGAGAAGCAAAGAAACCTACGATTATCTATCATCTGAATAGGGGAGCTTCTGCCAGTACCAATGTTATGAAAGCGAAAATTAATGAGAATATTGAGACTCAAAGATGACAATGGGGCTTTCTGTCCAACATCTTCTGGAGCTGATGCCGGGGCTTTCATCATTTTTAAAGCAGGCTTATTGTATGGCTGGCAGGTTTTGAGCAACAGTCCAGACCAACTTTCCTAAGAAGAGTGCAGGGGCTCTCTCTCACATTTTGGAACCAGGAGATTGCTTCTATCTGAATTACAGCAATGGCTTGATTCACGAGAAGCAAAGCCAAAAGACCTTTCAGAGAGACAGACACTTTCTATCCTACATTTAAAAAATGAAGTGATAGGAAAACCAAGTGACATAAATAATTCCATGAGAAAGAAAGGGCTATTTGCAGAGAGTATCCATATCTTGCAACTCAGTCTTCTGTACTTGCAGTGTTGAGTGCAATGGATAGAGTAGTTATTATGGCTCAAAACGATGATTCAGAGAAAGCAGGCACTTGCTAACTCCTTATGCATCTTAGAAAGTTAATAGGTACAATTTATTATTGAAAACTTTACATCATGTCTTCAGATAACTGGAAGGCCTATGAGGTTTTAGGGGGCTAGACAACAAATTACTTAGACACATTTCCCTAGCATGACATAGTCACACTGATAGACACTATCAGGTAATAAATGGTTTGTTACTAATAACAGCTATGTTACTAAAAGTGGGATACAAGATCATCTTTATCATTGCAAGATGGAGATAATAATTTTTAAAAATGTAATGTTACTTTACTCTCTTTTCCTTCTATGGACTTGACTCTTACCCTACTTGACTGGTCATTCAGTTGATGGGAAAGTGAGGATGTCACAAAGGAGTTCACAGTTAATGTTCATTCAAAATAAGATTTCAAAGCAAGAAAGAAAGTGTGGCATTGGAGTTTTTGTTCAGAAGGTTTTCCAGTCCTTTTGTCTCCCTTTTAGCATGGGCTGTTCCCAGAAGATTCAGCCCTAAGGTATCTCCTGTAGGGTGGTGAATATGACTCTTCTATATGTTACAGAAGCTTGAAATTCATAGTAATAGAGTATGATATAAAAAGGTACAAAATAAAAATCATATACCTCTCCCAATATACCCAAGTACCAGTCTCAAGAAAAAAGGGAAAGTAGAGATAGAAAGCAAAGCAGATAGACTATGTGCCTTGATATTCTCTTCTCCCACCTTTAGGTTGGAAAAAGGAAGATACATTAGGAAATTGGGGATAACTCTGAAGAAAGAGGGGGTCTCCTATCTTTTACTCCCCTTCTGAGGCTCTGGGGAGTGCCAAATCAAAGGTATTTCCTTGGCACCTTGAGGCATAGCTGCAACAAAATAGGCTTGACAGAGCAGTGGGGTCAGGCTGAAGGTGGCCTTGAGTTGAAAAAAATGTTTAAGCTCCATTTTGTTCCCATTTGGGGTAAGTGTGGCATTGAGAGCCAAGAGGACTAAAGCAGGGTCTTTTCTATGGCTGATGAGTGAAATCGTCCTGCAACAGATGCTAGCTAGCTGTTGGAAGAAGAAGAAGGAAATAAGAAGAAGCTGAGTTAGCAAAGAGGAGAACAGATAGCACTGCCCAGGCTAAAGAATACTTAGTATCAGAAGCCAGCTTTTCCCTCCTTTATGAGGTCATATGAACCCCCTCCTTCCCTCTATATACCCAGATTCTTCTTGCAGAAGAATCAGAGAGGTGATCAGAAAACCAAAAACTGAGACACTGAGCACTATCTAAAGGGACTATTTTAGTAAACAGATGTTATTAAAATTTCAAGTAGCTAGGACTGAAACTTACCCTCCACGTGCCCTCTGCAGGTAGGAAGGTTGGAATTAGTTACAGATAAAGAAATAAAATTGCATTGTTCGTACACATTTGAATTGTTGGATGAGTGAATTTACGGGCAGCTTCATGGGGGGTGTGTGTGCTGAAATCAACTAGGGTTTCAAGGGTCTGTGGACATCTTATATCTATCCACATTTAAGGAAGACTAACAAACTAAATTTGGGGAGACATGTCATGCCAAGGTCAGAGACAGATGTAGAATAATCAGCAGGTGGGAGGAACAAGATAGGTTACATTAAGCTCTTCCTTCAGTTCTGAAAAAATTTTAAAAGACTAATTTGTTATTTCACAAATAGGCAAACAACTCCAATTCCACCTGAACTCAGGCCACTGATGCACTGGCTTGGGTGGGACTTCCCAGATGCTCTGGAGGAAAAGGTGGGTCTCCATAACAAGGTCAGAAAGAATGCAGGTAGTAATATGGACATCAAGGCCCGTTTAAGAAACCCCTGGGAGGTGGAGTGAGAGTCATATTCACCTTGCAAGGGCTAGTCATCACTTACCACTTGCTCTCTCAAGACAGGCAAGCAGGAGCCTGGATCATTCGAGAAGGGGAACGTGATGGAGTATTGGGTTGAATTATCAGCCCATACTTGCAACAACAAACACGCTACTCACTCCCAATACTATTGGACCCACTATGGTTTAGTTCTGCTAAGTATGCTCTATCTGCTCCAGTGATGAGCAACTTGGGGAAGTCATGGAGTCAATGTCAAGGGGAGAGCCCAACCTCTTCAGGGTTTGAGGAGTGACCCCTAGTGATAGGAGGCGAGACATCATCAACACCAGGGTTTACAAAGGCAGCATGGGAGAGCTTGGAAGATGGAGAGAAAAACTTATTTTCAATACAGACCTGAGTCCAACCACTTTTACACGTAAGTAAAAATTACTTATGAGTATGCCAAGGTTTACCAAGGAGGGAGTGAAACGGCCTAATATTTTGAAAATAATAATGTGCTTTACTCTTGCTTTTCCCAGTACGTGGCTCGGCAGATCCATCTGCAGAGGGGAGAAATTAGGAATGCTGCAATTAGAATGCAAAGAAAAAACACATTAATGATTTTCAAAATTGGCCCCTTTTATAATAGCCTCTCTCTCACTCATTTGCATAGCAATGCGCTTTCTGGAGTGTGGAAGGGGTGGAGTCTGGGTGTCGGCCGTGAATTGCACACACATTATACATGCCCCACAATGGATCTCATCTATTCCACAGTGTTTGATCTTGGCACATCTCAGGGCATCTGTCAGAAACGCAAGTGACACCCACCACGTGTGCTTTGGCAGGCAACAGATTCAGAACAACGGCTTTAGACAATGAACCTGTGGTTTGGATAATAAGCAGCTTGAAGGAATATGAGGGCTGACTTGGGCGGTGCTGGGGGAGACTGAGTGCTGGGCGTGTGATCTTGGGCGAGTTGCTTCACCTCTCTGACCTCCAGTCCTCGCTTCTGCAGAAGGAGGGCGTTGAAGGTGATTTCTAAGAGACCTCACAGAGGGGAGAGCTGTGAACTCTTCAACGCCTCAGGACATGGGGCTGAGTCCCCTCAAGAGCCTCCAAGGATACCAGATAAGACACAGCCATGTGCAGAATGGCCTCCCTGCCTGCAGCAGGCCTGATCTGGAACACACAGAATGGCTTGGAAGGAGCGTCACTTAGTTACCTTGCCTCTGCTTTCTTGTCTAGCTTGTCATGACCTTTTCTCAAACCCCACCCCAAACACCACAAAATGGTCAAGACAGATGTCCATTGTCAGAAAGTGCTTTGGGGCGCCCCCTGGTGGCTCAGTCACACATCGGACTCTTTACGTCAGCTTAGGTCATGATCTAACAGTTGGTGAATTTATGCCGTGCATTGGGCTCATCAGAACCCTTCTAAAAGGAATAGTTCTTTTTCCCAAGCACTGTATTAAAGATCTACTAATTTTAGGTAATCGCGGGTAATCCTAGTCAGTCAGCCATTCTTTTGGAAGTTGGGCAGCAGAGCTACATGTGGCTAGAGTTGAAAAGATATAGAGGGGTGCCTGGACAGTGGGTGCTGGACTTCAGCTCAGATCATGATCTCCCAGCTTATGCATCTGAGCCCCACATCAGGCTCTGTGCTGACAACCCAGAGCCTGGAGCCTGCTTCAGATTCTATGTCTCCCTCTCTCCTTGCTCCTCTGATGTTTCTGTTCTCTCTCTCTCTCTCTCTCTCTCTCTCTCTCTCTCTCTCTCTCTCTCTCTCTCTCTCTCGTCTCTCTGTCTCTCCTCTCTCTCTCAAAAATAAATAAATAAACTTAAAAAAATAAATAGGATATAGAGGTTTGAGAGGCAACGGTTTGGGTCTGAGCTCTCACCAAATAAATTCAGCATTTAGGATGTAAATTTGGAGTAAGTCAAACAATGTATTCTGGAGTTGAAATAAGAGATAATAATAGCAGTCATATTAGTGATAACTAACGTTTGCTGAATCATTACAATGTTCTAAGTGCTCTCCAAGCGTTATGTGAGGCAGATATAGCTTCTCCCACTTTACAGACAAGAAAACTGAGGTGCAGAGGTAGAATGGCTTTCTCAGTGACATTGGGCTACCTCACAGCTGAACCGAATTAAGGGTTCAACAGAGAAAGCCTGTGTCCAGACTTACAGATGATCCTATTAGGAGTCTAGGGTACTGGCCTGCTTTGATGACACACAGGAGGGGGAGTGCAGTTGAATTTCAGTGATTCTGGACCTACAATGCTAAAAGGGGTTACCGTGAACCTGAATTACGTATTACCAATTGTGTCCACTGCTGCTCCTCTGGGCTGTACGGGGGATTCCAGAAACAATGACACCAGGAGGCTAACTGTAAACATCCCATTTATCAATCCCTGACACCAGCTGCCTCCTCATCCTTACTTCTTTAGCCTACAAGTAAAAAAGAAGAAGAAAGTTAACTAAGGGCTATTGCTTATTGAGTTTTGGTTAACTAAGATTTACCACTCACACCAGGCAAACTACCTCTTTGCCTTCTTTTTCTGAATCAACCTTAACGAAGAGAAGAGTCTATTTTCTTCACTTGCTTTTCGGTGTGTGTTGACCCGACTTCCGATGGTCTGTGGACCCCTCCCTCTGTGTTGGTACTCAAGGCTCTGGGTGAGAGATTCTAGAGTCCACTGAAAACATTAGCATTTTTGGATCCCAGCTAAGAGGAAGGTGAGTGTATCTATTGTTGAGCTACGCAATTTTCCATATTGCCGAAACAGGCAAGTCCTGCTTGCCAGAGAGGACCGTGTGGACCAGTAGTTGATGAAGAGTCTAGAAGAAAGACAGAGGGCTGAGGCAAGGTGGCAGGGTCAGCAGGAAGGCAAGGAGAGCAAGAGAATGATGGGAGGGCTGACCGAAGCACTTGGCAGGGGAGAGCTTGCAGTGTGAGCGCAGGGTTTCACTCTTGGCCTAAGAAAACCTTTGCAGGGGCCTAAATAAAACTTTTTTAACTTAAAAAACTTCAGCAGTAATGAGTTCCAGCTGTGTGGCAGAGCAAATTCCCAAGTCCGAATAGTTTCCCTAGAAAGAAACAATTGTGTCTGCCCCTATCTTCTTAACTCTTTCATCCCTGCGGGAGAGACCCCCAGGTCCGTTCTTTGGTCCTTAGGAGTGGCATGGGCTGAGAGGCTCTGGGGGGTGGCCTTCCCAAGGTGGGGCTGGAGCAGGTTCATGTAGCCTCCCCGATGCCAATTAGATCCCTCAGTACGTACCCCCAACTCTGTTACAGCCCCCCTCTCAATGAGGAGGTGCTGGCCAAATCTTGCAGGTTGCCTGTGGCTGTTTTTGTCAATAGGGTGTCCTGTACCATCACTAATGTACTGTCTGTGGCTGCTTTCCTGCTACATTGGAGTTGAGTAGTTCTGACCGAGAGAGAGTGGATCTGTGAAGTCCAATATATTCCCCACCCGGTCCTTTAAAGAAAAAGACTGTGGAGCCCTGATTAAACAAAATGGAAGGCTCCTTGAGGCTTGCCTGTCTTTATCAGTAGCAAAGCTCTGGTCTTATTTTACCACAGAATTGGGCGAACAAGTGTCTTCAGAGATCATAGACTTTAATCCTCGGTTTTAGATAAAAGCCGAGGTTCCCAAAGTACAGGGACTCATCCAGAATTAGGTAAGGGTTGGGGTGGGATTAGTATTGAGTCCCCTTCCCCAGCACCCTGACTGCAAGGCCAGTGCCCTTTTCTGCTAAAAATACGGCCACTGCCCCAGCATGAGAGCTGATCAACCACCAATGAGCCAAAATGATAGACAGGGCTTCACTTTCCATGATCAATAGCAAAATACCCACACTGACCTGGTTTTCAGAAGGGATGGACACGCGATTAAGATCTTTTTGCTGTGTTTTGCATGGAAATACTCCAGTGTTTGCTAAAACATATTTTGTAACTTGTGTGTGCAATGATCTGGTATTTTATTCGTTGAGTATTTGTATCATCAAATCCAAGAGAGAGAGAGAAAAAAGTGCTCTCTGCTCATTTGCTCAAACCCAATGAACAGTGGTAAGAACTTGCAGAGTGATTTTAATGTGCCATTACACATACATCAAATACAGAATAAGTTATTTTTTTCAGTTAAATTTTAATTTTTTTCTTAATGATCTCTCAAAGATAAATTTTGGCTCTTCCCCAAAAGACTGAACGTTCTTAGGAGAGCAAGTAACAGATACTTTGAAATGTATGCACTCTCTTTAGCTTTTTTGGAACTTAAATAATGTACTAACACAACAGAACAAATTCACAGTTAAGCTAGAAGCAGAGCTCTTGAATGACTGAAATTCAGTTTCTAGGTCCCCTTTCCCATCACGCAACATGAGGGAAAAGAGCCTCATAGCAACAAAATAAGCAGATGGAAATTTAGTTTAAGAATTGACAAAGCAACTTCTGGAACACGTCTCTTTTCCTACGTCAGTACCGACAAGGAAAGGGGAAGATGAGTAATTTCCTGGGGTCCCACAGTTTGTTAGGTATATTCCCCTTGGAGGACCAGGGCAGTGGATTCCGGGAAGCAGCCAGAAGAGAAGGTGGAGTCACCAGCTGGAACTGACCAACAGACGAGCCTTGTTGAGCTCTGAATCAGATCATCGCAGCACGAAAGCTCCTTTTAACTCACACCCATGGGCTTCTCCAACCGTGCGTTTCACTGTCTCCAACCCCAGTGCTAAACATCTACCCAGCTGGGTTTTCCTAAAGCACCTATTCCCTCAAGGGAGAGAAGCAGAGGGAAGAAGTGTGAACTCGGTAGCTGGATTCTCTGAATTCAAATGCTAAGTTGATTCTTTACCAGCCGTGTAACTTTGAGCAAGCTATTTCATCTCTCTGTGCCTTTATTTCCTCTTCTGTTAAATGAGTATAATAATTCTGTCTGTCTGGTAAGGTTGTTATGAGGTTTAAATGAATAAATACATGTTATATGCACCAGACACAGCCTATTACCTCCAGGGTTATGAACATGCTGCTTTTTCAGCCTGAGACCCCCTCATGCTACCTGCGCAGGAAAGCGACCTTTGCGGACCCTCCCACCTTGCCTGTTCCCATGTAAGCCTGGGTTGTATGTCTCTGGGTCTGCATGAAAACCTACACTACTCCAAGGCATTTTATTTACTTGTCTGATTCTCCCATTAGACCCTGGCAGTAGTAATCTGCTCATAAGCATCCCTTTGTCAGGCTCAATTTCTTACACAGACGATACCCCAAAGTATACTTTTCAAAGGAATGCACAATGTATGGATGAATCAATCAATCAATCAATCAATAAGGACATAAATGAAAGCCGAATTTCTCTTCCATTGATCTGGACCCTGGATCATAGCCATGATATTCCCTCCCCTATCAGACTTTGGGTGAGTTTGAAAGAGCTCTCCTCCTCAGATACTTCACTTCCATCTCTTAGAAAAAATTGTCATAGTACATTGATTTTGATAGAACAAGACAATTTACTACCATCTTCTGGAAATTTGCAATGGCAAATATATAGTGCCTATCCTGTCAGTGGTGCTTCCCGGGGTTGTGCAGTGTCCAACCTACACACTACCCAGGGCAGCCTGGCTGTGCTTCCTGAGGGAGGAAGTCAAACTGATATATTTAGAACTAGGTGTTTTACTGCCTCTAAAACTTAGAAATCAGGCCATCCCGTGTATCTGCTGCTTGGTCTGGATGGGTATTGGGCTGTGAAGGACTGAGAGCTGTCTAATGCCACATGGAACACAACACAGCATCGGTCTCTTTACTTGGTTCACCCATCCTCTTTATTTGTCCTTACTCTGAGATCTCTGAAGGCTTTTCTTTCCAACAATGAGAGAAGCAGTAAAAAGAGCATGAACTGGAATCCAAGAAACATTCAGAACTGGCTTTTATTTCCAGTTCTACCACCAGTCATTTGGGTGAGCCTGGGAAAACCTATTAACTTATCTGAGTCTTAGTTCCATCCTTAGAAAATTAATTATAAAACAATTTGAAGACCACAAAACTCTCTTGATAAGGTACTGTCATCATCATCATCATCATCATCATCATCAATAATAATAATTATGATTACCAAATAACAATAATTATATTTAGAATATATGGGGCACCTGGATGGCTCAGTCATTTAAGCATCTGACTTGATTTTGGCTCATGTCATGATCTTACAGTTGATCCTGAGATTGAGCCCCATGGAACTTGGGGTCCGTACTGGACAAAGAGTCTGCTTAAGATTCTCTCTGTCTGTCTGTCTGCCTCTCTTTCTCCCCTCACTTCCCACTCCCACTCCCCAAATAAATAAAAAAATAAAATATTTAAATGTTATTTAGTAAAATAATGATAACAGTACTAATAATAAACACACCATGAATGCCACATTTCAAATTGATTCGAGTATTCTATAAATTAGATGAGATAGAACATTAGTTCAGAGATGTTATCTGATTAAGGCTGTTCCCGTCTCAGAACAGAGAGCAATCGCCTAGGAAGGAGAGACGCTGGACAAGTGTTGATTAGTAAGAAAGAGGTGAGGAACATGTAATGTCTCCATACCAGAAGAGTTTGATTCAGAGGAGCAACAAGAAGGCATGGGAAGACTAAAAGGAGGTAGAAATCTTGTCCTCCAAAATGCCTTGTCTCAGAGTTTGGAGCAAGGATTTCTCTGGATATAGAATTCAGGGCCCTGGGGTATTTTTAAATGGAAAACCCACAGTTGTGTTGTGCACTATAACTTACACATTGGTTTGCGAACCAAGCACTACAGTGACCTTATTGGCCTCAACAGGTCAGTCCTCATTCTGCTTAAGGGAGAGAGAGTGAGGAGGGAATTGCCAAAATAGAAATTTCTCCCTTGAGATAGAAAGTTTCAGAACCTTATGAGACTTTGCCATACTTTGGGGTTCAGGACAATGTTGCAATGTTACAATTAAGATGCTTTGATGTCAGGACTGAGAACTATAGTCCAACAACATTTGCCCTAGAGATGAGGAATCTCAGGCAATTTGCCCAAATTCATACATCAGATCAGTGTAAGAGACATAATCCCAACCAAGTTACTCCTAATTGATGTTTAGTAACTAGCCACTTTACTCCAAACTCCTATACACTGATGAAGCACAAACAAGAGTTGTTGAGGAACCTCAACTGGTTCCACCAATGGGTTTTCTGAATGCTTGTACCGGCTTCTTCCCATGTAGTCACACAGGCCCTGAGGACCCCCAGTTTTCCCCTGAGGTCTGTCACTACACATTCATGGTGTGGCATTACAGACCAATGGCTGTGGGAGAGGCAGCAAAACAAAGACAATGAACATGATGGACTGAAAAATGGCGTTGGAAATAAATTTTATGCAGGGTCTCTAGTACTGTTACCAGGGGCCAAACCAGGCACAGAATGCTGGCCTGTGCTGGTCCTCTTTCCTGTCCCTGGTCCCCACTTGTTCTTTGGGAAAAGCATATTCCACTAAGTGGATGTCCCTTTTATTATCCCAATTCACTCCTATACCTACAAACTGGGGCTCACCATAGTTCTAGATATTGTTTTGTGTGGGACCATTACCATTCATTGCTACAGTTTTATGCTCTCCCTTGAATCTCCAAAGCTGGAAGCCAGAGAACTACATTTCCCAGACTCCTTTACTTTGAGTGTTACCTAAATGTGATTTCCAGTTTAAATATGATTTCCAGTTTGCTAGTGAGATCCACTGGCATAAGATGTGGAAGGTAGAAAAGAGGCAGTGGCTATTATTTTCTTCTGGAAGTGGCAGAATGTGATGCCATGCAGATGGAGGGTTTTATAGTGGTCTCTTGAAATTTACATGCCTCAGGCGTGGGAAGAAGTTGGTTTCCAAGCTCTGGGCAGCTTCCAAAGTTCTATGAGTCTTGAAACCACAACTTAAAAGCTAGTGGCAGTCCTCCTGACTCTTGCCCTTTTAGCCTTAAATGGTTTTGTTAAGTGCCTATTTCCCCACTTTTTTACTTGACAAATCTAGAGGATTTTCTTTTCTTGTTTGAATTTTGCCTGATAAAACCAGCCTGCCACTCAACATTTGAGTGATTGTGGGCAAGTGACTTCTCCATTCTGGGTGTCAGCTTCTGCTCTGAAAAAAATAAAGGGTTTGGAGGAGATAACCACCTAGATTCATTCTAATTTTAACATCAGTGAAGCTCCATGAAGTTATAAGTTCTCTCATAGGTTTGTGAGCTCAGGGGAGAAGGAAAAGGAAGCGTGTCTTTCAAGAATCTAAATATGTCCTGCAGGTGAGGTATATGGTCCTCTGAGTAGTCAATGAAGTTCTCCAGTAGCTGAGAGGCAAACCTACTTACAGACATGGGTTTGATACAGACTATCAGTTTGTGATAGACTTCTCTCCCGGAAAGAATACTAGTTGCATTATTGCTCCTTTATGAAAGTGGAACTCACCTCACCTAGGATCCCGAGAAACGCTCGCGATCTGCCATGTATAAGTGAATCTCATTTGCTCCTTTCCAACACCAAATATAAGAGGCAGTCGCATATCTTCGAACCCAAATATAAGAGGCAGTCATTTGAGTTATGGCATTATTCCATACAAGTTCTTTAGTGTCAGATCTCAGGGTATTTGTGGTAAATGTCATCAGACATTTCACCTTTGAGAGTTAGGGTGGCCAGGTCAGAGTCGCTAAAATGAACAAATCAAGAGAATGTAGATGCTGGCAAGGGTGTGGAGAGACGGGCACCCTCCTACACTGTTGGTGGGAATGTAAACTGGTGCAGCCGCTCTGGAAAACAGTGTGGAGGTTCCTCAATAAACTATCGATAGAACTCCCTTATGACCCAGCAATAGCACTGCTAGGGATTTACCCAAGGGATACAGAAGTGCTGATGCACAGGGACACATGTACCCCAATGTTCATAGCAGCACTGTCAACAATAGCCAAATCATGGAAAGACCCCAAATGTCCATCACCTGATGAGTGGATCAAGAAGATGTGGTTTATATATACAATGGGTTATTACATGGCAATGAGAAAGAATGAAATCTGGCCATTTGTAGCAAAGTGGATGGACCTCAAGGGTGTCATGCTAAGTGAAATAAGTCAGGCGGAGAAGGACAGATACCATATGTTTGCACTTATAGGTCTAACAGGAGAGACCTAACAGGGGACCATGGGGAGAGGAAGGGGGAAAGAGAGCTAGGGAGAGTGAGGGACACAAATTATGAAAGACTATTGAATACTGAAAATGAACCATGGACTGAAGGGGGAGGCGGGGAGGGAAGGGGGTGATGGTCATGGTGGGGGGCACTTGTTGGGGAGAAGCACTGGGTGTATTATGGAAACCAATTTGAAAATAAACTATTAAAAAATAAAAAATTAAAAATTAAAAAATTACCTTTAAAAGAAAAAAAAAAAAGAGTTACAGTGACCAGTGCAGTCAGTGCCCCACCCACAATCCTTCACCTTTACCCCTTTACCCAAGTTACCTCCAGATGTAGATATCAGCATTACTTTCCCTGAGTTCTTTCTCTAAAACAGAAAAGCCAGTTGCCCATGTGCAAGGAAGCCTGAAAGTGCTAGAGAATTAATACCCCTCAGCCAGCGACTGACAAGATGGTGTATAGATGTCCCAGCTCTCTTGCCCCCTGGTGGCATAACTTCGAGTATGGTGGTATATTTCTCACATAATTTTTCAGAGTTTCCACATGGAACTAAAATCCGGTTGCCCATACTGGTAACTCACTTGATAACATACCCTTTATTGGTTTCTTCCCTTCCAGCCTCTCTTCCCAAATAAGTCACATGAACTTGAATCCTTGCCTCAGGCTCTGCTTCTGAGGGTACTCAACCAAAGCACTTCTTTTTTCAAATTCTTGTCTTCATGCCAGCCAGTTACATCAGGGGACTATGATAGTGAGAGGGGCACTTTACTTTATAGGTAAAGAAGGAAAGTAAATCCTGGACTTAGGCTTGAGAAGCAGCCTGGGGTAGGGGCTGTAGCAAGCACCATGGAGGCCCTTAGGGACTGAAGTAAAGCCAGTAAGAGCAGGAAGCAGGTTGAAGAACATGAGACACGTCCTCAATGTCATGACCTATAAAGCTCTGATGTGTAACAAGGACTCAGAAGTGTCTAGTCTTCCTGCATATCTCACTTTCCTTAGCACAAGCCCGGGAGGTCAGATTATTCATTTACTCTTCCATTCGTTGATTCAGTCACATATTCACTTATTCAATAGTCATTTCTTAAATGCTTGTGTGTGCTATAACTGCGCTTAATGCTAGGATGAAAAGATGAATAGGACACAGCCTTTCAGGTATTCCCAGTCAAAAGGCCATGAATGGAAGTCCCTACTAGAACCAAGCATACCTTCTCTTTCAGGCTTGCTTGGCTGGGGTTTTTGTAAGGAGGTCTTTGCTTGGCTCTGGAGGGGTGGGCTGCACACTGTATTTTGCTCATTCAAAGCAAATAAGCAGTAATGTAATGGCAGGAAGCCTCATAAAATGGTTATTTCTATTCCCGGACTGCTCTGGGGTTCCATCTAATTTATAAACATTGTTTTATGAAAAATTGAGATCATTCTTGGAAGTGCCCGGAGAGAGTGACCTTTGCTTGTTTTGGTGCAGTGTTTGTGTGTGAATGTGTACAGAGCTATTGTTGCTAAGGAGGCAATGGCCAGCCTGGGGTAATGGCTGTCTTTCCATTCTGCACATTTCCTTAGTCAGGGTGGGTGTGACTGACACCCCCTCCACACCCAGTTCTCCCCAGAAAGAAGGAAATGGAGTCAGCAGCCTAACTGAGTGCCCGGGAGAGGCTGGCCTCCTCATGGTACAACAAGAACAAATTCCAATGATGCCTCTAGATGCTTTCAGACCCAGACATCTTTGGGCACATAAGACAGAGCTTCTGTCAGCTCTGAGCTCTGGAATTTGATGCACACTCCTAGAGACAAAGCTTAGTAGAAGCTTAGGTTGGTGGTAGAGTCTGCCTTATGTGGGGGGGGGGGCAGAGAATCAGATTCAAGTGAAGTTTAGGAATGATTAGTCTGAGGAATAATTCTGCATAAGAATGAAGAACACTTAGGTAGAATCATCTTCCAGCTCTGCCATTTCACTTGCTGTGTGACCCTGGACACATCACTTAACCTCTCTGAACTGCATTTTCTCAAATGTCACTAAAAATACCTGTCTTATATTTTATGAACTAGTTCAGCAAGTATTTATAGGGAGTGTAAAATACATAGCAGCCAGCCAGACATTTAAAGGGCTCTTTCCTTTGTGTGGAATGTTCTTTTCTCAGGTGTCTGCCTAGATCACCCCCTTCCTTCATTTATGCTGCTAAAAAGTCTTCCCTGACCCCCAGGTTAAAGAGCACTCCTTTTTCTCTTTATTCTCTACCCCTCTTCCCTGCTTCCTTTTTCTTCAAAGCACTTATCTTTACCTGAAATTATATAAATAATCTGTTTTTATTTTGTCTTCTCTAACTATAATATATGTACCATGAGGGCAAAGATGTTTTGTTCATAAACAAATCCCAGTTCAAATGATGTCAATATTGCTCAATATAAGTTAAATCAACAGCAATTATGTCTTGCTATTACCCCCTATATGTAACCCAGGGTGTATATTCTGGGCTAACTTAGTAATAGGGAGCCCAGATTAAACTTAAGTGTTCATAAAAATGCCCCCATCAGAATTTGCCAGACATGGTTAGGCTTGTAATCAGAAGATGCATATTTTCCTTTATCCACAAATGTCATTGTCTTCCCATGGGTATCATTCTATCTCCTTCCCACCAGTCTGCCACCACAGTTTGTTTTAGCCCTGAGGCTGTTTTGGAAGGAAATCTTTTGACTCTGGGATTATTTTTTTTCCCTTTTTTTTTTTTTTTTTATGGACCAGTGACACTACAGAGGAAAAGCATCCTGCTGCCACTTGTAGTGAACTGCACAGCTCCCCCGGGGGCTTTGCTGGAGCCATCGCATCCATGAGGTAATGGATGTGACCCTCTCACATAGCCAGAGCACATAAGAGCTAATTTGGAGAGCAAATTTCGAGAAAAGGTTGAGGTAATTGGCCCCAAGGGTCCTTGGGTGGGGCCATGTGGAGAAGACAGCCTTTTCGCTGGGCTGGCATGGCTTAACTCAGAATTAAACAATAATCGACTGGCAGGAAGACAGAGGCACAAGCACTAGTGAAATACCAATGTAGATGGTAAGCCATCACTCTAAGGCTACTGGTACTCCTAAAGGGGGCAATGCCGAACCAGAAGTTAAAATAAGATCGTGGAAAAGTGGCTCATCCAAGGTCATGCAGCTTGTTAGTGGCAGGCCTAGAATTAATTTTTTGTTTGTCCTATTCTGGCTAATCAATAAGCAAATTTAAGATAAGGACTATGTCGACTTGCTCATCGTGGATTCCTCAGCACCTAGGACAGTGCTTGAGACTTACATACTTGGAACATCCATACAGCCACCATTTTGAACTAATGTGTTTAGAAAAAAAGAAGTCAAAAAGGCAGAAAGACCTAAAGGTTGAATGGCTGCAGTGGTTATCCCTGAGCATTTCTTGAGTTAACATTACTATCTCTGTCCTCGGTTCTCCTCCATCGCCGGTGTCTCCTAGCATTCTGATCAGGAGGTCCAAGGTTCTTCTCCCAAGAGAGCTTCGCTAACATCTAAGCATTATTGTTTCTGCATTTTAGGGTCATTAAAAAAAGAAAAAGGAAACCACTTTTAGACTTCTGTCCACATTACCAACAGGCCAACTGAACATAATTCATCATCTCACTGTTAAGAGATTGTCTCAATGACCAGGGCAAAGCTGACTAGCTAAATAGCTAAATGGAAAGGGGTAAAATGATAGGCAGCATTGTGTAGGGCAAAATGAAGATTCATGGGTTTGAGCCCCAGAGTTTCTCATTCAGTAAAACTACAGTAGAGCCTGTGAATATGCATTTTCACAAGCATCCTGGTCAATCCGATACAGGTGACATTGGGTACAGAAGCCCTGATGCAGAAGTCAAGAGATAAAAGTTCTAGCTGGGGACATGCTTCTGTGTAGCTATGAGAACTTTATTTCATCTTCCTGGACATGACTTTCTTAACTGGACAATGGGCTCACAATGCAGGGCTTGTAGACTGGCAACTTGGTGACCCATGATGGCATCCCAAAAAGTTTTGTATTGGCATTTTTTTCAAAGCTCTAAACACTCCTTTTCTTGTAGGCTATCAAATTTTATCAAGCGTGTTAAAATTAATCATATTCCACATTCCAAATGGAAATGTAACTTAGCCACAAAATAATTGAATTAGTTTGTTGCTGAGTTGGAACGTTACATTTTACAGGCATGTAATTAAATATTAATTTTGATTTTGATATTTTATTTTATATTTTGAAGCATACACACACACACACACACACACACACACACGCACATGCACATGCACACACACTGATAAGCTCTAAAAAACTTGGGACCTAGTTACTGAGTCTTCAGTAATACCTAATAGATGAAACTACTCTAATTTCATTTGGCCAACAGAGTATTTTAACAAGCAGTGCAACTGGTCAGGAGCTAACTTCAGAAGAATACAATCTGTGTAGCCTCTGGGGTCTTGCATACCATTCATTTCACACATTTGTATTATCTGCCTGGCCTTGGATTGTTACTCATTATCTTTCATGAGAAAAATTTTAACATGCTTTCCAGCCCCAATTCTTCTTATTCCACAAATTGTAATTCCTTGCTTACAAAGCATAGCTCTGGAATATAAATCGGCTAATAGATCTAAGGTATACAGTTGACTCTATTTGATCATTTAAGATTTTCCATTTGTGATAGAGACTAAACGTTTGACTAGAGCCAAGCCTTAACTTCTCTATTCACTTGCTTAAACATGTCAAGGGATTTGACACCTAAAGCAATGAATTCTCCATACCTGTATGGCAGAACCATAAACAAGAATTATACAAATAATATGTTCATGACGATTTCAGAAACTCTCTTCATGAAGTGTGAAGCCAGTATCTATAAACAAAAGAATGAAGAAGGAGAGTGATAGAGAAGGGAAGGAAGGAAAGAAGGAAGAAAGGAAAGGAAAAAAGGGAGGGAGAGAGGAAGGGGGAAAAGAATGTAAAAACTGGGGTATGTTTACCAACTTGAAATCTCCTGGGGCACATAATTCACTCTTGGAAAAGGGTCATCACTGGGAAAGTAGGGAAAGAGAGAAAACACTCTTCGTAAATAGATTCTCACTTTCTGATTTAGATTAGTTTTCTCTCACATGGATCCTAGAATTTAATGTGCATGTCTAAGGAGTTCTGTGCACCCTAGTGCCTGGATCATGTGGGCAATGCTCTCATGAGGTTGTCTGCTCACTGGGGAAACTTAACTGATCCCAGCAAGCCTCACCCTTCTAGAACTTAAATTCCACGAAGGCAGGAACCGTGTATGTCTTGTTTAGTACTACATCTCCAGGATCTTGCCAAGAGTAGGCTTGCAATAAATGTCCATCAAATGAATAAACTCAAGTTGCTTTTGCAATATTTATACTGCTACCAAATGGCGATAAAGAAAATAGTTTTTAAGCCACCACCTGAAAAATCTCAAAATAGCATTGCTAAAAGAGACAGGTATATTCTGACCAAATCAGATTGGCATTTGTTCTACAGATCTGGGTTCCAGACAAAATAGGTTATTTTGGTAAATTTTTGGTTTGGCATTATGTGACTTGTATGTGACAATCATTGCTGAGGTTATGGCTACATCACACTATGCCATTTCCTATTCAATAGATACAGAACTTCTCCATCATGAAAGAGAGTTCTATTGGATAGTATTGCTTTAGAGAATATCTCTTGTTTTTATCAAATAATTTTCTGGGTCATATTTTGTTGGAACAGGCTTAATTTCTGAGTTTTAATTTCTGTGTCAAGTATCAATATGGAACAATATTTAGTGCCTTGGGTTATCTATTCATTGATGAAATGTTATTTGATGAAGTGAACTTTGTAGTATTTTAATGCATCTTGTACTTGTTAGAAGCAAAAGATGAGTTTTTAAAAATCCAATATTGATTACTAAACAACCATAAAGCTAATGTTAACACAAAACTTCAACACAGATTTTCATAAGTAAAATACCCCAGACAATGTAGATTTTTTTGATTTGACAGCTTATATGAATTCTATTTGATATTTTTGTTGCAATTATTAAAGAGAACCAAGGAAAAGACTATCTGTTTATTCAGTCTCTATATTAAAATACAAGCAAAAGAAATAATTAATTAAAATAATAATTAATAATAAACAATCAGTAATTTTAGAACACTATAAAAGAATTTGAAATTGTAATAGCAAAGTGGTGATAGATAGATCTCATCACTCACTGTTAGTCTTCTTCTTCAAATTTACTTTGACCTTTAATTGAGTCTCAATTCTACCATTTTCTTTTTACACAGCACTGGCCGGTTTTTTTGTCTTTTAGAAAAGCATTTCCATAGACTGGAACACATATCACTTTAGATAGAACACAGGCAATCACTATTTTTAAATTTATGTAGTAGAAAATATATTTATATTTTAAAACCAAGGACTTTCAGATGGTAAGCTTTTTTAAAAAATCAATTTATACCAAAGTATAAGACAGTTTATAGGAAATGCTAGATAAATAATAGTAGCGGTATCCTAGTAGTGGGAAAAAATCACCAATTTAGTATATAAAAGACTAGAGCTTGAAAAATTCTGCTTAAAATAACCACCAGGTTTATCTGGCTTCCAACCTCCTTGTAGATTATCCCTTAACTGTTTTAAATTTCTTCCAAAAAGACCTTGTTTTGGTCAGAAGTACCCCCTCTGGTTCCAGCTGTAATTCTCCAACATGATTTAGAATCTTATTTTTGGGTTCCCATGAAAAAGCCAACATTTCTCCAATTTCCCAGGACATCACCCACTATAGTTGGCTTCCCTGCTGCAGCCTGTGTCTTTCTAGTCATACCTTTCCACCCCATACCTTCTTCTTTTCCTGAGAAGGTCCAATTTTGGCTGGTATTTTATATTAAATATAAGAAATAGTCTGGGTTCAGTGGCACTAGCTTTGAGAGCAGAGATTAACCTACAAGGAGCCTTCCCAGCAAATCAAAATTCAAGTGAATTGTGACCATTCAATTATGTAATGGACCTGTGGATTTCTATTTCCAGTTAAATCTTAAAGGGGGATAACGTTATCACATGATGAAGGCATTTCTCACGGTGCGTTCTATTGAACACTGGTCCTCTATGTTGATCATAGGAAAGAAAAGGGTTTCATAGCCAAATACATTCAGGAAGAATTGACTATTAAATCCCCCCTCTTGGAGTCTCACACTGTGAAGTATTATAGTGTAGTGGCCAGACTTGAAAGTTCTATAGCTAGATAGCTTGGGTTTGAAACTCAGTCACCACTCGGGATCTCTATACCTCTGCTTTCTTCGTTTGTAAACTGGAGAATTGTATTAACGTCCCCCTCGTAGGGTTATTCTGAGGATTAAATAGGTCAGTTTTAGGTAAAGCACTTAGCACAGTGCCAGGTGCAGTGTGAGCATACCCTAGAATTGATTTGTACCACAAAAACATACTAAAGGTCCTGAGAAGTCCTGCAGGGAGAACAAGTTTTAACTTTGCTCAAGCCAGAGTTACCAAGAACTTATTTGATTATGGAACCATTTATTCAAGTATAATCCTTCAGGATTAATTATGGGATCAATCATTTGGGGAACACTACTCTGAAAGTTTGTGCTTAAAAACGAAGAGCTCAGAAAGCCTGTCATTTCCTTCCAGGGGCTTTTCTACGTAAGGATATACTGCCCCCAGGTGGATTGGAAGGTCTTGGCCAGAAACCTAGAGTCTGAAGAGGTGCAGTTGAGGAAAGTGAAACAAACAACTAGTTTTTCTTTTAAGATGTATTTTAAAATAGTTTGAGGAGCTTTTGATTAAAATGCCAAGTGTAAAACTAGATATTACCAGGCAGAAGGAACAGCAAGAGCTAAGGTTTTATGTTGCCTCCTAGGAAAAGACACTGTCTCTGCGTTTTTATATTCCCGGATTGGAACACTGTCCAGGCAGGTACAACATAGGTGGTCAGCATACATTTGCAGAATTAATGAGTGGCTGACTGATTTCTCTACAAAGAGGGACAGAAAATTGGAGTGAATGCTGTTTTTCCAATCTACTCTTTAGGGAACTCAGGGAAACTGTGGCAGATGGACATAAAATTCAAGATAATATGGCTTGAAACTTTCTCAGGGATGACTCAGTACTCACTAAAGGAAAGAAAGCAAATTACACTTTAACAAAGATGCCAGCTAGAAGTAATATTCAAAGGTGCTGAATGGTTAAACAGACAATGTAATTAACCAGAATAGCCAAATTCATAAAAAAAATTACACCTCTTTAATTAAGGTTTTCTCTGGAACAGAGTCATAAGCAAGTGGAAGGTGGGACCAACAGAATCACGTCAAAGATGTGATCTTACTCGGCAACTTTTTAAAATCATTCCTACTGTTGTCCTCCTTCTCCTTTCTCACTTTGTCCTTCTTCCCTTCTCCTTCTTGTTCTTTAATAGGACGTTTTGTTGAATACAGTTGGGGATTTTGAATATAAATGTAGTGATCTGAATAGTAATGCTGAAGAAGACTAGGGTGACGGAGAAGGCTTGAGCACTGTTTAGTTAGGGACCTTCGGGTTGCAAGCAACCATAAGTGACTTTGATTAGATTAAGCAGAGGTAAGGGGCTTACCAGAAACAACCCAGGGAGGTGAGCAACCAGTATATAGAAGGAACTGAATCAGAAAGCTCAAGATTCCTCAGCAGCAGAAATTCACAGACATTCTGTCTCGAACCATAAACAGTTCCCAATGACAGTTTATGTGGCTCTCTGTTTTCAGTCTCAAATTCTAGAGAGAGAGGAGTTCATTGGCCTGAGATCAGATATGCACTCCTCCAGTCCATTCTCCACCCTTTTTACCATGTTCTGTGCCCCAGGGAGGTCAACATGTATGGGGTGAAGTACTGTCTATGTCTTTTGGCTGTCCTTACACCTTGCACTGGTGTCGAATCCCAATATGAAATTATCCCAATTTACTCAATTTAAACGTGTCTTCTGTTTACTCTGGGACCTGATAGATTCCAAAGATCTACCACATAATCCATCAGGCAATTATTTAACCTCTCTGGGCTGTAGTTTCTTCAGCTTAAAGGTCAGATAAATAGCTTACAGGAGAATGGTGAGGCTTAAATAAATTAATACATGTGAAGTTTGGCCTATAAAAAATAATTAGACTAATATCATTTTGCTTTTGCAAGAAGGATATTAAATATATGTGTGTAGACATGATTGTAAATGATTTCTTTGTAAGAACTTTTCAAAGTGTAAACACTTTTCAAAATCAGGAAAAATTCGTAAGTAGAGAAAACTCTACAAAGCCAGTTGAGCAGAATGTAGGGATTTTTCTGAAACTTCCAGCCGGCTTAACTCTGGACATATAATAATAGTTTGCAAGAGTTCCGGCTATGTAAGACCCTGCATTAAAGCATTCATAAACATTTTCTAAATTAATCCTCAGAGTAATTATAGTCATCATTTCTACTGTTGCCCCCATTTTAGAGATTTCGAAACTAAGGGTTAAAAGAGTTAAGTGACTCCCCCAAAGTCATGCAGGCTCAGATTTTGACCCAGACAGCCTGGTCACAGTGACCCCACCCCTAACCCATCTATCATGCCGCCTCAGCATCTGGCCAAAAGACCGGAGAGCCACTCATCACGTATGCAGAAACAGCCGTTTGAACTATACTGGTGAGCTTACCAGCTGCCTGATTTGGGCATGCTACATCTATCAGTCTATCAGTAAGTGTCCTGTAGACCAGAAAGTCTCAACTATGGTGGAATATCAGAATCACTTAGGGAGGTTTTCAAAAAGTACCAATGTCTAGACCTCACTGGAAGTTTCTTTTAATTACTCTGGGGTGGAATCTGGGGGTGAATTTTTTAAAGCTCCCCAAGTAGTTGTAATGTGCAGCCAATGTTAAGAACTACTGGTGTAGACTCTCCTTGCCCTTGATGGGCACTTGATGGGACCACTTAGTCATAGAGCTTCTTGGAGTCCCTCAGAGACTGGGTTTGTTTATCTTGACATTTAGTTCAGAGCTAATTAGCTGATCCTCATACACTAGGCAATAATAAATTGTGTAAGTTCTGACTTGGGACACCACTTTGCATAGAAACATGAGACTTTCCAAGGAGAACATTTTCTCTATTACTAAGGGTAGTCAAATTTCCTTTGGAAAATGGCAACATCCAAATCCTTTCCTACTAATCATGTCTTACCAAAAAAATCGCCTTAAAATATTGCAAGACAGCCAACACCATTCAGTAAATTACAGCGTGTAACTGGCTTAGGCCTCATTAGGCTTGCCCTCCTTGGCTTTACTGAGGGAACAGCCACTTCCCTTTGCAATCCTCCTTCTGGGAATGGATTTCTTCACTTTTCCCTGAAAGGTCAGGACATCCCCCTTTCCCTGAATCCCTCGTCAAAGAGTGGCAGCTCAGCCTTTTGTTATCTTCTCATGCAGCTCCCTTGTGGACGAATTCTACTTAAAAATATGAGATGTCTGCAATTTTAGATAGTTTACATTTGAAAAAAGAGACAGAACCATTTTCTTTTGAACAAGGGTGCTTATAGTGAATCCTGTCAGATAGCTATCCAGCTTTGCCCTTCCCTTTTCAAAGACATGATTTTTTAGACATCATTCCACTATTCTGAGCCCTGTGTGCTCAGTATTCACGTGTGCTCCCTATCCCATGCGCTCCTCCAAATGCCTCTTTATCTTTCTCTAGTCTGACCTGGGGCCTGGGTGCTTCATGGGATGATGGGCATCCATGGCTCCTGTGCCCTGTGGCTTTCAGCAAGTGGCTTCACAGCTGGGGAATTTATTCTGCTGGTATTTTCCACCGCTAAGCAGTTGCACGTTGACAATATTTCTCTAGGAATGGGAAAAGATCCTTTGGGGCAACCCTCTCCCTGGCCTGGGGAATAGTAGTAGTAATGGCTCTGTGTTGTTGCTAGCTCATGAGTACCCTTCCACGACTGAGTTCCTAACATTGCCTACAACTTCAAAAGTAATCACCTTATTAAATTTTCGTATTTAGTTTTAATCTATCATCTGCTTCCTGCGGGGATCCTAAGACATCCTGTGACTCACATCCCCAGTTTCAAGGGTTGGATCCAGATGAGTGCACTCTAGTCACGGTATTCCATTTGCCAGCAGTAATCAGCTAAGACACCCAGCGCTAAGGCAATCAGTGCATGGTGTTCCCGTAAGTAAGAAATGTTTTTGATACAGAGATCGGCACCTGACTTAAGCTGGCCAATCAGATGGAGGATACCTTAGTCCGTTCAGGCTACTGTAACAAAATACCACAGATGGGGTAGTTTATAAATACCAATTTATTTTTCACCATTCTGGAGGCTAGGAGGTTTTGTATCAAGTCACCAGCATGTTTGAGATCTGGTGAAGGCCCTCTTCCTGGTTCATAGCTGGCATTTTCTCATTGTCTTCATATGTAGAAGGGAGGAGGATCTCTTTGAGATGTCTTTTAGGAGGACACTGATCCCATCCCCAAGGGCTCCCCCCTCATGACCTAATACCATCATCTTTGGGTATGAGGGTTTCAACATATGAATTTTGGGGGGACACAAACATTCAGACCATAGCAGAAGGGAAGCACCTAACTTCATCTCCTGCCGGCAGCCATCCTGTGATCGACACCCCAACTATCACATGTTTGGACTTACCGTTATGGAAAAAAGCAAATCTCCTTATAGGCTAAATCAGTTTTAGTTGATTTTTGGTTTTTGTTTTTCTGTAACTTGCTATTGAAAGCATCATAACAAATATAATTTATCAGCATTTTTTATCTGTATAGCAGCCATAGATTTTAAAGCATTTCCCACGTATTGTTTTCTTTGATTTTTTCAATAGCCATGTGAAATGATTATAATAGTGATAGCTAAGGTAATAAGTAATAATAATAGCTATGTGCCATGCACTATTCAAAGCATTTTGTCTATAAACATTAATTTGGTTAATCATCAAAACAACTCTATTTAGTTGGTACTATTATTATACATATTACAGCTATTATTAGATGACAGGGGACAGAGAAATAAAAAATGCACATCAGGTCACCCAGCTGTTAAACGACAAAGTTGGACTTTGAATCCATGTAATCAAATTCCATATTCTTTATCACTCTATTCTATCACATTGTGGACCTAGAAAGGGTAGGTTTTTTTTATGCCCATTTTTCAAGTGGGGAAGCCACTGTTCATAGAGCTAAAGTGATAGAAGACCCAGGACATCTATTTCTCTGTTAGTGCTCTTTCCACTATCCCACATTTCCTTCTCACAACGCTTCCTATCTAGGGCCTTTCTAATAGCTTAAGGAGCAATCAATGCAAGTAAGAATTCTTTACCCCCCCAAATTGTCCTTGAAGTGGAACTGAGACCATGTGTGAGAAATGACTCCCTCTAGAGGCCACTGAACATGATTGCAGCCTACAGATAACATGGTATGCAAACATATTTCATACATACCCTAAAACAATTTTATTTTATAAAAAATCTTATATATATCTTATACATTTTGTTATCATGTGTTGCAAAGAATATAATTCCTGGTGTATTAAAATATATACTCGTAAAACAAAACTGTAGATCATTCTGTAGGTATCCAACGCAATCTGAATTCCATTTCAATTTGATATTCCACCATAATCCATTCAAAATATGTGAATAACCACTTTGATAATAGTTAGAAATTTTATAATTTTATGTATTATTATTTTCTTATATCCTTATATTACAAAACTGCAAACAGAATTTTACCCAATGCAATATATTTTATTTCTAAAAATGATTTGTTGATCTTTGCACTAAAAATATAAATGAAAATTAAAGGTAAATTTTAAAAAATTCCTATGACCATAAGGTCTTAAAAGATAAAGTATTTCTTTTGGACTTGGTAAAACGTACAGGTATTATTAGTATACGATTTAAAAGTAATTATTAACCAAAAAGTATACTTCACTTGCAAATATATTTTTAAATTAGATATATATTTTTAACTCTATTATCTCATAATGGATTTATTTACAGTTAGAATAAGATAGGAACTAATGTTGACTTATTGGCTCTACTTTTGTGGGTGATTTTTAATCTTTTTTTAGTTGTAGGTGCTGAGAAACTCTTTGACATAAAAAAGGAAATGAGAACATAAGGTTTATTATAGTAATGTCATTTAATCCTTTGAACATCTTCAGATTATTTGCCAAAGTATATAGTGATCTATCATCAGAAATTATTTTAATGAACAGTCAGATGCTTGTTTCCTTCACAGCGCTTGTCACACAAAATAATTATTTTTCTTTATTTCTTTACTTTGTGTCTCCCTTCCTGTCTTCCTACCCATATACCAGGATGCAGGCTTCACAAAACAGGAACTTTAGTTCTATTCTTTGGAATAGTGTCTGATACATAACAGGCAATTTACAAATATTTGTTGAACGAACGACTGAGGCCATCTGCCTGCCCACAAAGGTAATCTTAGTGATGCTGTTAGGACAAGGGGAAGCAAGGAAGATTGGATGTGTAGGTGCCTGGATTCTTCATGAGCTCAACTGTCGAGCCCCCTCTTTATCTCCATGACCAGAAGTACCCTGTTGTTTCAGTAGACCAGAGATTCTTCTTCCATCCCCAAACATGTAGCAGGAGCTTCTCCCTGGCTCTCCTACACTTATGGTCCCAGGTATCTTGGTGGCCATCTCTCTGTCCTCTCCTCATTAGGATCTCTTAACAGATGTCCAGTAGACTGAATGACCATTTATGATGTCCTTGGTAATTTTCGCGTGTCTGGTGTCTCTGTCAAACTTTGTTCTTTGCTCAGCTGTGTGCAACATAAGAGAAAGCTTATAGAAATCTCCAGCATTCACTGTCAGGGACAATGAATAGGCTCTGCACTGATCTATAACCTTAAAGTCTTCCAACAAGGAGCTGTCCCCTTTGCCTGAAGTGCCAATGGCAACACCAATTCTACCATGTAGTGAACAATTACTGCATTTGCTTGCTGAGAACGATTGTGTGTTCTGTAGAGTGTTGGTTAGAGGATTGCTGTCCTGCAAAATGTCTATGATCTCTTTTCAGCTTCCAGAGTCTATGAATTTAGTGCACATGGTATGACCCCTTATGTTTCCTCTATAAAATGTTGTTGTTATTATCAATAGGGAAAATGAGGACCAATTTTCCTTGGACTCATACCATATGCTGTGGTATTAAGTACTTAATATACAGTAGCACACTTAATCCTTAGGAAAAAGCCCCGTGAGGTATGTATGTGTATATGTATGTATGAATTTATTTTTATCCCCAATTTGTGAATAAAAGAACCAAAGTTTAACTTTTAGAGGTTACACAGTAAGTAGTGGCGGAGGCAGGATGAGAACCCAACTATCTAAACCTGGGCTGCCCACTCTACTATGAGGAATAGGTCCATCCATGGTACTCATGAAGAGGAGAGTTCAATTTACTTTGTCCATGTACTGGGGTTAGAATTTTTGGGGGCGCCTGGGTGGCTCAGTCGGTTAAGCCTCCAGCTTCGGCTCAGGTCAGATCTCACGTTCGTGGGTTCGAGCCCCGCGTCAGGCTCTGTGCTGACAGTTAGCTCAGAGCTTGGAGCCTGCTTCCAGTTCTGTGTCTCCTTCTCTCTCTGCCCCTCCCCCTCTCATGCTCTGTCTCTCTCTGTATTAAAAATAAAAAAAATTTTTAAAAATTAAAAAAAAAAAGAATTTTTGCAGTGCAACATGTATACTAGCTTAAATCCACATTCAGATTTCCAGCCCTATTCTTTGAAGACAGGATTTTGCCTCTCAGATTTCTTGCGTGACAGTGGCAGTGATGGTACTTATTTTTAATGCAGGTGAAAACCTTTTTCAAATTTTGGAGTAAGTATAAATAGTAAGTCATAGAATGTAATTCAGATAAACAAGAGCATTTCACTTTCAGGGTAATAATGGTCAAAATTCGATCTGTCCTTGGCTACTGGATGGTGTCAGTGGTCAAGATCTTGTCTTTTTCTTGGAAACCAGGGAACTGTAAGAAAGAGCAGTGAAGATATCTGCATTAAGATATCTGATTCTGAATGTCAATGTTGGAAGGAAATAATGCAGAAGGCTGTATGAGCAACAGATGTTGTCATCATTATCACAAAGTACATAGATATTGGTCCTAGTTTGGATTCTAGATTAAGAGTGGAAGTTAGAAAAGTAGGAAAAAGGAATGGAGAAGGAAAGGCAATAATTAAAGGGAGTGTTATCAAGCAGCTATTATTGTGGGCAGCTGAGCTTAATCCCAATGAGGAAATTGGGAGCTTGTGTCTTGGTAGAAGACTGATGGGAGGTTATTGATTTCCAGACTCTTTTGGTCTACCATAGGGGCATGCAAAGTACCTTAGAATCCAGATAAAGCTTTCAGAAAGAGATATGTAGGAGCTGGCACCAGAAGTTAGCCTTCTGCTCCAAAGTAGACAAAGTAAAGGGATAGGTTGTGTTACTGAGAGCATCTAAAGCAATTTTGCTTTCAGAGGGCAAGAGACAAACAGAAGCTAGCATGGATTGAGTGCTTGGAATTAATTTAATTTTCATAGTGACCACATAAACTAGGCACTATTATTGTTGGCACTCTGTAGTTAACAAAAAATAAACAAGGGCACCTGCAGGGCTTAGTGGTTAAGAGTCTAACTTTTGATCTCAGCTTAGGTCATGATTCACAGCTTGTGGGTCCAAGGCCTTCATTGGGCTCTGCACTGACAGCTTGGAGCCCTCTTGGGATTCTCTCTCACCCATGCTCTCTGCCCCAAACCACACTCACACTTGCATGCTCTCGCACACCTGCACGTGTGTGTGTATGTCTTTCTCTCTCTCAAAATAAACAAATAAACATTTCAAATAAACAAACAAAAAGTAAATGAAGGCAACATAATTGTTTATGTTCAAATATCTCAGAAATAAGAAAGTCAGCAGTTGAATCCAGGGGTCCGACTTAAACTCATCTTAAAACTCATCACTGTCTTCCGTATAAGTATGTGAATGGTAGCTTCAAGCTCCCATGGCTATTCTCAATTCTCCAGGCCCATCCATCTTGCCCACAGTAGATTTTTGTTTGTTTGTTTCCCCAAGAAAAGACCCAAGTTACTTCTAACAGGTTTCCGTTGCCCCTCAATTGCATTTTCTAGATAGTATTAGTGATAATAACTGCTGACATATCACACTCTTCTAAGCTTTCTTTTAGGTTTATGTTAGTTAATGCTCTTACCAAACCTATGAAGTAGGTACTATTATATCCCCACATTAAGGATAAAGAAGCAGAAGCACAAGGTGGCAAAGAACTTGCATGAGGCTGTTTATTCAATGAATGGGAAAACTGGTTCAGTCTGATTTCAGTTCCCTTGCTTGATCACTATGTTGCATTGTCTCCTTCATTAGAAAGTTTGACAAGGTAAAAATTTTGAGTAGATGGTGGCACTTGGTAATTCCAGGAACTATCTTTAAAAGGAAACAAGGTTAGGGAACATAACAAATTTAAGGAAATAGCAGAACATCCCTACTCAGTTTTGATTTACAAAGCCTGAATGGGAAAATATGATATGCCTCTTTCTTCTGGGTAAACATCCACATCTCTGAACTCTTGTTTTAAGATATCAATAACCAGGTTAATATTGGACTTAGAAATGTTATATTTATATCAATTTCCAGCTGGGCCAAGGCACCTTTGGCCTTGGGAGCAGATCTGTATTCTAGATGGTAGATCTTTGTTTCAAAGGACTAAAAGGGAGGGGTGCCTGGGTGGTTCAGCCAGTTAAATGTCCAACTTCAGTTCAGGTCAGGTTAAGTGTTCAACTTGGGCTCAGGTCATGATCTATGCTGGCAGCCCAGAGCCTGAAACCTGCTTCAGATTCTGTGTCTCCCTCTCTCTCTGCCCCTCCCCCGCTTGTGCTCTGTCTCTCTCTGTCTCTCAAAAATCAATAAAAGCATTTTAAAATTTTTTAAAAAGGACTAAAAGGGAAATATAGATGAGAAATTGACAGCTTCATGTTCTTGCTTATTTCTGATTTTAGTAGTATTTGTAACAGAAAATTTTGAAACAAAGAAAAAATGGAAAAACAAAGTTCAAATTATTTTTAATCATAATTTTTCTTCTCTTTAAAGCATATGTTAGGTAAAGAATGAGAGTAATCTCTAACCCCTATTCCAGAAGAAAGTCTTTTATCTTTCTTCTGTGATTATAGAAATATACCTAGAGGCCATACATACACACTGTTGACAGCTTTTTAAAAATAAATTAAAATGTGATCATGATTTTTTCATTTAACAATACTTCCTAGGCTTTCTTGAAAATCAGTATTTACAGATTTCCTTCATTTTGTGTTTAGCTCCTGCACAGTATTTCATTATACAGATTATAATTTATCCCAACAATTTCTTACTGATGGACATTTGACTTGTTTAAAAATACAAAAAATGCTGCAAAGACCATCTTGGTGTATCTTCTTACACTGCCCAACTGGTGCCTTCTTAGATCCTTCAGCATGATAGCTGTCAGATGTTGGGAATTCCCCCCTTTGAACTAACCAAGTAAAGTCTAACTGAGTATTTAGTTTTCTGATTCTCAGACTCCCTTCCAGTAATACTGTCTGCTTCTGATACTAGTTTAATTCCTACAACCAGTAACAATGATTTAAATGATAAATTCTTAAGGGCAATAGGGTGTTTGCAATCCCATTCCAATATCCAACCAAGAAAAAAACCTAGTAGGCACCTTCTGTCTTCTTTCCTCCATCTTCTCTCCTTTATCTCCCACCTAAACCTAGGCACAGGCTTCCATCCTGACTACTATCTACAGGTCCAGTTCTAAGTCTTTTTGGATTCACAGAGACCAAAGCCTTGAAGTCTATCACTCCATTGAGTTGAAATATGGTTTCCATGCCTCCTCCCCACCCCCACTTTGACCCCACAAAGGGTCCAGCTCCTTGAACAAAGGCGATATCTGTGAAATGTTTCTCCAGTCTTGGAAAAACTGGAAGACATTTTTTCCTTGCACTCTGCCTTTACATTTATGGTGGAAGCCAGCAGAGAAGACTAAGTTCAAGCAGAATAATCTCACATTCTAACCCCCAGGCCTCATCCCCAGGCTGGTCTTGGGTGCCAACCTTACTCAGAGCTCTTTACACAGGACCTGGAGATTGCCAGATCTGGAAAGAAGGGAGGTGGGGAGTGTGGAGACCACCCGTGGTTGGTGAATCTGGGACACTGGAAAGGGAGACTATGAGTGAGAGAGCATTACACATCTGGCCAGCCCCTCCCCCCAAAGAGCCAGGTTAGGAAGGGCTGGAGTCTGGGCATGGAGCAGATGGTGACTGAGCTTATTGCCCTGGGAAATCTCAGCTCCACTGTGCAAAGAGGCTTCTGACACGTCTCTCTTTCTTTCCCCAACTTGGAAGCAAAATGAGACCTAAAGCAAAGCGGTACCTCAATGACTTGGGCTGCCTTGGATGAGCCAGTCTCCCTTGGGGAGAAAAAGCACGGTCACCTCGCCCTGTCATCTCCTGGGGCCACAACCGCCTTCTCCCCTCAGTCATCTTCCTGGGTGCTGCCTCTTGGGTGAGGAGGCTAAGCTCCCAGAAAGCTGCGGACCTCAGTCTTCATGCGGAGCCCCTTTCTTGGTTCTCGGGCTTTGGCCCTTTGAGGGCCCCTATCTAGCTCAAGAACGAATCCCCGGCTCCTAGAAGACATCCAGGGATGGCTGTGGAGGGAGAGGAGAGCCAGAGGAGGCCAATTCGGGCAGCCGCTATCCCTGTTGTCCCGGATGGAACTGGAGACTGCCCTGCACCAGAAAGGCAGAGACCTCGGGGGCGGGAGCTGTCCGTGGTGCTGGCCTACGTCAACGCGTCCATATTTAAGGCCCAGAGCAGCCCGCCCATCACACAATACAGAGGGTGAAGGAGTCCTGGGCTGTGAAGCTGAAATTGGTTTTCATGGTCTGAAAACCATGGTCGCGCATGTAAGGTCTGAGAGTCGCGTTTCCGCACCCTCTGGAGAGTAAGTCATTGTCTGGGCAAATCTGAAAGTTTCTTTTCACCTTTCCCCTCAGTGCCAGCCCTTTTGGATTTAAAGACTTTAACTCTTTTGATGCCTCCCACCCTCTCAGACTCCCCCTTTCCAGAATCTATTCCTCCTCCAGCTTTCTCTCCTGCCCCACCTCTGGATCTCGGTGGAAAAGCAAGAAGTGAAGGCTGCGGAGCCACGTGCTCATGTCATCTTCACTCCTGATTCCCATGGCATCAAGCTGATCCTGATCATTTAGGGCAGACTGAGGCTAGGATTGGCTTAAAACCCACTAGTCTGGCCTGTATTTGGAGGATATGGAACTTTAATGGTGTCAGATACAAACTGGATCTTTGGAAGATGAGGTTTAAATCTCCTTAATTGGATTCTGTGCTTGCAGTTTCATCTGAGCTGAGTCTGAACTAGGGTTGAAAGATAGAGGTTGCCCCCTTTTTAGTTCAGAGAGCTCTGGGGGGCAGGGGGAAGGAAAAAGAAGGTTGAAGGATGAGGTGGTGCATACGTGGAAATATAGATCTGTTAAGTCAGCTCTGCGCAGTAGGGCCACAGAGGAGCTGCTGGGTCACCCTCACAGTAAACATTTCAATGCTCCTGGTCCCATGCTGAGCAGAAAATAGACAGTCCAACAAGTACTTGTTGAATTAATTTTAAAAAATGCAATAAATTGCTATTTTAATCATTATAATTGCTTTTCTCTTCCCCCAGTAAAACTGCTGATGGCAGATTTCTGGCAACATTTATTCTACATTCTTGTAATGAATGGGTATGGAGCAATACTCTTAGAGAAACAGAATTCCTTCTTAACACATCCACTTATTTGAAGGTCTAATTTGTCCTACCCCATTTTGCAAGAATCTTTATTTCCACTTTGCCTTATACATTGGCTTTTTATAGGGCGAACTTTGAAGCAAAGTGCTCACAGGAGGAAATGGTTTGACAACAGTTCCATAGACTTTAAGTTTTCAAGTTGGTATTCACTTCCTGCCTCTGAAAAGACAAATAACCTTCCCAAATCTCATTTCCTAAGGTGATCTTAAAATTAGGCAGCGTGTTTTCATATAATAGTTCCTCAGTAAAACAACATGTCTGGAGAATAACAGATTTTTAAATCGATCTTGTTTAAGTATTTCATAAAATCAGCACACATGACATTTTCAGGTTAAAAATAGTGTCCTTAGCAGCAGAGCAAATGCTGACTTTCTGGATATTATAATTTAAAACTGTACTGGTAATATTAGAGCTCTGGAAGAAGGGAAATGCCCAAAGGTGTGTTAATGTCAGAAATAAAGGTGTAAAGTGGCATTCTCTTGCCTTTAGCGTCAAACAGGACATTTCTGGGGTGCCTGGGTGGCTCAGTCGGTTAAGCTTCCGACTTTGGCTCAGGTCAGATTTCACATTCGTGGGTTTGAGACCCGCATCAGGCTCTGTGCTGACAGCTAGCTCAGAGCCTGAAGCCTGCTTCCGGTTCTGTCTCCTTCTCTCTCTGCCCCTCCCCCTCTCATGCTCTGTCTCTCTCTCTATCAAAAATAAATAAAACATTAAAAAAAAACCAAACAGGACATTTCCATTTCAATCTCCAAAGTTGTCTTTTTCGCAATACAACTTTAGCTTCAAGTTGATGCAAATTTCCTTCTTCTGTTGCTCATAACATTAATTTGTATGTACATCTAGATTTGGACTGTGTTGAAAGGTTTAAATTCTGCTTTGGTCAAACTCTTTTCTCAAATGGAACACAGAGATTCTTTATGTAGGACACTCCAACAACAGTCTTTTTTTTCTTTTTTTTTTTTTTTAAAGAAGGGCCATCAGAGATCATATTGCTGGACCAAGATGACAATAATAATAATAATAACCATTTCTTATGGGAGCTCATTTGTGCTTTGTAACAGAATAGTAAATATTTAAAATTGCTAGATGCAGCTTAAAGTAATTGAGAGGCTTGTACACACACAAAATGCTACTTGATCTTTGGGACAATCTTGTGAGGTAGACATGCATCTTCCCCATATTACAGAGGAAGAAACTGAGGCCCAGGGAGAGTAAGAGTCTTTGCAACTAGGTTCAGCTTGATGGAAAAACTGGCATTTGAATCAGGTTTGCCAGAGCCATGTTACTGAGACATGTTATACCTTCCATTTCAAACAGTATCATGTGGGAGTGCATCACCAAAACAAAACAAAACAAAACAAAAAACCAAAAGTACCTAGCTTTCTTCTGTATAAAGCACAAAAACCTGGTCATTACCACCAAAAGAATGAATGTCACACTTACCTATTCTGTCTTTCTATTACTCAGCCAAAATTTATTCAAAGTCTTCAGTGAGCAGAGAAAATAATCAGAATCATGTTTCCTGGTCTGGGTACAAACTTTCTTCTAACTTCTTACCATGTTCTGACTTTTGTTTTATAAAAGGATAGGCTTTGGGGCTTTAGCACTCCCTTCTATGCCCACAGAACCTTACTGGTCATGGGTGCTGCCTCTTGAGGTGAGAAACTGCTCTGAAAGCCTCAGATGGTCTTGTCCTCTCATTGCTCTCCAGCCTCAGCACACTCTCTTACGAGGAGGCACTTCGAGTCATAAAACCATGATTTTTTAGCCCCAGACTGGTCTCCACTGTAGGAAACTTTTATTTTTCCCAGAGAGACTCAGCAGGGAGCCTCTGGTATCTCAGGCTTTCCCAAGGACATTCAGGGAATTGAACGTTTTGGAAGGATTCTGTTTTCTCCTTCGTTACTCCCAAATCTGGTTTTTTTGTTAGACCAAGCAAAGAAACAGAGTTCTTCAGGAACCGTAGCTTCAGGCCTGGCGGTGAAGAGGAGTATTAGGACCCTGGAGGAGCTTAAAAGCCTTCATGGTCCAACAGTTACCCTTTGCAAGTAACTCTGCTGTTCCAGGCTAATTCTCTACTTCTGGGTGGTGCCAATTGCTGAAGGCCTTCCGAAGAATGCCTTTAATATGCACCAGCTCAAACAGGGTGTGTAGAGGCTAATGGGAAAGGCCAGCCTCTCTATCCTTGTCGGCAGTCTTCAACTCATTCCCAAATTATCTTATGGCTTCTTAGAGGTCAAAAGGATGGTGTGTGTGTGTGTGTGTGTGTGTGTGTGTGTGTGTGTGGCTGGATAAGTGACTTCTCCAAGAAATCCACACTTTTGAAGGGAGAGACATAAGGGAAAAACCCAAACACACAAACAAAGATACATTCCTAATCCCTCTTTTCTAAGTCCAAACACCACTCTCCTTTGACTACTCACAAGGAATAGTAGAAATCAGCCCTTTGCCACACAAAACTCTCCATTTGCAAAGTTATTGCAGAAAAGGACAGGATGAAGCTGACATTTCTTTAGGAACCTTTAGGAATAAAGAGATCTCAGGGAAAACTAAATTTATTTCTTTTTAAGTAGATATTCCTTAATTTACTTCTGGGAAGAGTAAATCATAAACATCTAGAGTATGCACCAATTTTTATAACTTCAACAAGGGATACTGATACACTCACTTTCTTTTGGCATCACCTGTTTCCAAAGAATGATCTGAGAAAAAATAAAGGCTGCAGTTCAAGCTGTATCATTTATTTTTTATCCATTTGGGCAAACTGGAAAATAAGCAAGTGCTGTGCGTCCTGCAGCAACATCTTCGACTTAGAGACTTAAGAAATCTATCCATTTCTCAGGGAGGTACCTCTTCTTGTCTTTTTTCCATTACTGTTCTATTATTTAGAGATTGTTGTCATAGAAAACAATATGCAAGAAACATACAAAAGAAGTACTGTTGAAGAGCAATCCTAAACAACCATGAATTACATTGTAGAAAACTGTTGTATATATTCACTGGAGGCTTAGGCTCCATCTTCTCTGCAATTGCTTGTCACTCTGAACTTTTTCTTTAAGCTTACTATGTATGAGAAGATAAACTGTACCTTGGGACTAGCAGAATTTAAAGTAAGATTATAAATGAGAAAATTCACAACACAGAAGCTGACAAAGCCATTACTAGCACATATCAAATCCACTACTATTTATAGTTTTTAAAACTGCACAGGAAAGCTGTTAAAAGCAGGGATCTTGTGTGGGGGTGGGGAGGTGGGTGCACACTACTGGAGAGAAGAAGCTTTGGTCACTCTTTTCTCCTTCTTTTGCAGAGTGCATGTTTATAGCCTTTCTTATTTTGTCTCCTTTGTAATTTTTTGCAATTGTTAGGTAAGCCATTCATTGTTTCAGCCCCACTGAGGATAACTGAGACATTTCATTAATGTAATTTTACTTCCTTTATTAATTAACATTCATTAAGCACTTTTATTTGTCAGTTATTATCAACACAGTATAAATACAAACTACCTAGCCATAATCTAGTCTAAAGGGCTAATATATGTATTTTTAAAGTAAGGTGAAAACTTAGATTAAGATGCAACATTTTCAACAGGATTTAAAAAGGAAAATTGCAAATTTAGTTGTTTCTCAACTTTTACTTGAAAAATAGCTTATTTGTGAAAACCAGTCTTCACTTTACTCCTTGTGATTCAATTCACTCAGAATGTTTTTAAAAGATTATTAAGCACCTACTATAGACTATATGCTGAAGGTTTTACAGGTAAGGAAAGGCAAGGTTCACGTTTTTATGAAGTTGACATTTTAGTGGTAGATTCTTGGATATTCAGTTAAACTGTATAACTTAGGATCCTATAACTGAAATCAAGATTCATCCTTTTAGAAACTTATTGAACACTAATACTAAAAATTGGTAATGTTCTTACAGGATTTCTCTTTTTTGGATACAACAGGATAGCTATCAGTAAAGCATTACTATTGTTTAAAAAATAAACAGTGAGGGGCGCCTAGGTGCCTCAGTCATTTAAGCATCTGACTTTGGTTCAGGTCATGATCTCACGATTCATGAGTTCAAGCCCCGTGTCAGGCTCTGTGCTTATAACTCCGAGCCTGGAGGCTGCTTCAGATTCTGTGTGTCTCTTTCTCTACCCCTCCCTCCCTCTCCCTCTCTCTCTCTCTCAAAAATAAAATAAACATTAAAAAACTAAAACATGAAAATGGAAAGATAGCTCATTTATTAAATATTAGACAGATAATAATATTAACCCGTGAAAATATGTTGAATCCATTGCTATAGGTTGGGCTTTTATATCCAGATAAAAAGAGCTAAACGCTGAATAACACATTACTAAAAACTTAAAGATTTTTTTCTATTCAGTATGTAATTTCTTCCTGAAAAATTGCAACCTACACCTAAGATTTAACTTCAAATGCACAAAGTTATTTTCAGTAAGATTAAAAATTACTATTAAATAAAATATCCAGTCTAAAATATGGTATAGTATCTTAGTTCCAAAATCAAGAGACTCTCTGATTTACATTTAATGTAAAGAAACAGTTATCAAAATAGTCCCTTTGCAGAGTATATGGGGTCTAGAGAAACAGAAAAAAAGAACATTGTCACTTTTAGAATCAGCGTTTGTCAGTGGGTTCTACAGAGCCATGAGGAAGTAAATATAGACTTGAAAACCCAACTTCAAAGCAATGAGATGTCAGACATGATCAGACCAAATTGCTCTTTCCACCTGGCTAGCGTACTTGGGCTGGTATTATTACACACTATTGGTAGATCAGAGACATCTGTTTAGAGACACACAGTAGCATTTGAATTGACTTTCTAAGCCAGAAGAAACCTTGATTCATCCAGTTAAAGTCCTTTATTGTTCAAGTAAAACTGAGATCCAAAGTGAATTATACAAGGTGACATAATTGACAAGTGGCGGAACTGAACACCAGAAGTCAAGTTTTCTCAAACTTAATGTACCCAATAGATTTGGCTGGGCATCAAAAAAAAAAAAAATCACTTGGTATACTTAAAAATGCAGGTCTTAGTGCCCCATACCCAGAGATTCTAGTTGGACTGAGCTGGGATGTGCCCAGGAATTATCGTCGATGATGATATAGCTGGCCTGAGAATCACATGTGAAGAAATATTATGCAAGTCTTTTAAGATTGAACTATTTCCAAAATAAAGTGTTAAAGTGGTCAAGAATTTCAAAGCAAAGCTTCAAAGACACTGTTATTTTCCCCACTGTTTCTCAGATATTCACGTGTTTGTGTAAAATATACTGGCAACAGAAGTCAAAATCTGTTGACTATCCAGACATAACATAGATGATCACAATGAACTCTTATAATCTGAGACTGATCATTTTTTCACATCACAAGATTATCCAGCTAATGTGTTTGTAAGGGAATGGAGAGGAATATTTCACTCCAAGAATAAATTTGAAACTGTCAAATTGTATAACCACTAGACTTTTTTAACCCAACTAAAATTCTCATTTTTGTTGAGGATGTGCCATTTAATAATATATTCCCTTATTCTTTCAATGACTATTTACTGAATATCTACCAGCCAGGCCTTCAGTTAACATTTGTTGCATCACACACGTCTGCAAAATATCTCCCAAAATGGACTTGACAATTAACTGGATGATACTGAAAGCTGTGGGAGTTAGGTGAGAATTTCTATTAGTTTCCACAGCAGTATGTATGATTACAATAAAATATAATAAATGCTTCAATACAATGCTATGAACCTCAAACTTTATAACAATTTTAATGGGCTCTTGAATTAAAGGAAATCTACATGGGTAAAACACAACAATAATTAGAATCATAGTTCACTGAAATAGAAAATTACCTTTGTAGGTTAAGATGTATATTAAATCAACAAGTTCAATTCTAATGACAAACTTGTGTTTTACATTGAGTGATATATAGAAGCTTGAATAAATCAGGTCCCAAATCTTAATTAACTGCTGAAAGGTGCATACTATTGATTTTAACTGAATTGAGAGTATGGTATTACCATCTCTAAATCAAAAAGGACCCCAAAAGATTAAGCTTTTAGGTATGTATTAATATACTGTCATTTCAACTTTTTTGATTTATTTGTATATGATCCATCTTGTTCCAAACAAGATTTAAGGCTCTCAATTCAAATTAAGGTTTGATTTTCAGATGAAATGAAAGTAGTTGAATTTCCATCAACAGATTCTCAGTTGACAGGTTTTGTCCATGACTTCACTTTATTTTCTGGAGGGCACTACAAAGGATTCCAACTTCACCTACAAATTAAAAAAAAAAAAACACTCATATCATAAGAAAATACCCTTTAAATGTCTACAATGTGCAACACATTAGAGGATGTGTGTGATGCATTGACATGCTGGGTACCACCCCGCCTTCAAGTAGCTTACAGATTGGTCATGGTGATAGCATTTGGGCAGTTATAGCACAGGGACTTACAAGTTTTAATGTAATTAGCTTCATGAAAACCTTTCCAGGGAAAGAGTCATTTTCTTTCCTTTTCTTTTATAGGGACATCTATACATGATTGTAAGAACCTAAATCATGAAACCTAAAAATGTGGTTCACATAAACCTCCTGGGTCAGCATCGCCTAGGGCCTTGTTACAAATACAAGCTTCTAAGCCTTACCACAAATTTAGCAAATTTAGTTTGGGGCTATGGCTCAAGAATATGCATTTTTAACCAGATCTCCGATGATTCTGATGCACACTAGGTTTGAGAATGCTGGGTTTAAGCAGGTAACTCAGCCTAGATTTCTAGACCACTGGACTGTGATGGAGCCCACTCCCATTCATGCCATGTTCTCATGTGCCAAGGGGCACAGGGACATAGACACTTCAAAGAAGTGGAAGGGATCTTGGAGATGGACAAGCCTTGCTTCCTTCTAGATCCTGAGGAAACAGAAGTATAGAGAGGTGATGGGGTCTTACCTAAAGTCACACTGCTTTAAGGACTCTTCAATTCCTAAATCTGTTATTCTGTGATTTAAAAATTCACTTTAAAACAATAGTCATTGGAGTTAGTCTTGCCTTTTCAGGGTAAATTAGAGAGACAAAAAATACTATGGACTGACCCTTCTGTCTTACATCCCAGCCTCTGGAGCACTTGGCTGGTCTTTTTGGTGAACAGATCTATTCCAGCTGAGTGTCCAAAATGGAGCCTATGGGGTAGGAGTGGTGAATCAGCCTTGAACTTTTTCAGAATGTCTGTTCACAGGTGGCCATTCCTAATGGTGAATGACTACAATGGCCAGGGACAGCTCTACTATTGGATGTGGCCTCAGGCAACAGTAGTGGGGTATTAGAGGGATACTTCAAACTTATCTGCCTTTTTGGCCTTTGTTAGCATTACATAAGGTAGGAGCCTCCACCTTGCCTAGAATTATTCCTTTTAGGCTCTCCACCCCTTCAGTGGTCTCATCCATGCATTTAATAACTCTGGAGGACCTAATATACTTTTTAGGACTAGGGATAACTGCCAGGGATTTGACAGTAAACCCAACCTGGCCTTCTGCTCAGGTCTTATTGGGGAGTCAGACAAGTAAACAGTTACAAAACAATATAGTGATACATGCTCTGAGAGATGGATCTGTGTGAATGCCAAGACATAGGAGGGGTGTCCAGACTAATCTTCCTACAAGAAGAGATGCCTATGAAAGACTTAAAAGATGAGCTGGAGTTTGGGACCTCTAAATGAGAATGGGAATGAGAATATTTTAAACATAGAGAACTGAATGAGCAAATGCCAGAAGCCAGGAGAGAGTGTGGGCACTAAAAGCTGGTCAATGTTGCTGGAGGGGTGTTTGAAGCACTGGAGAGAGAATCCAGTGAAGAACAACATAACACTGTGACATTTTTTACGAGCAACTGTTATAATATCATCATTGTCCTGGAAGAGTAAAAGGCCCATGAATGAGCTACTAGATGGCTGATGAAATAGTGAGAACCTGTCTTATAGGGGCTGAAAATCCAGGCACAGCAATATGCATTTTATACTTAGAGGAAACAGAGTGGAGAGGCAAAGGAGGAAGAGGAACATGGCAGTAACAATCCAGGATAGAAAGCTGGTATGATGGTAGGAGGCAGGGTGGAGTCTAGGAAAGTCAAGGAAGAAAAGACACTCAAGGCAACTCTGGCCTTTTTGCCCAGTTTTCCTCATTCAACAAACAAATGGCTTACCTGAAGATACATTTCTCCCTGATTTAATATTTCTTACTATTCCTATGGCAAAGGTAAGAAAATCTAACTCTGTATTCCTAGTAAATAGAGTAGCATCTTGAGGTGTAAGTTACTTACTGTTGATGGAGTCAGCCAAAATCTTAAGTTGCTGGGTATTGTCCAAGACCTCAATCCGTTGGGTGTATGGATCATAACGAACTGAGAAGGGCCGTGGGATTGTAGCAGCAAAGTTCCTGAAACCAAATCCACAGAGCTCAGTGAAGGGACCCATTTGGGGGAAAATTATTCAAAAAGATTCCTCAGTGGCATTCACTTAAATCTTACTAGAATAGGGGATGTAGAAACTAGACTGAGAAGTGCAATGGAGTTTTAGTGAGATCCTGTTGGGTAGGCTTTGTGTGCTGTGTATGTGTCAGAGTGTATACACAAACACATAGGCACTTATTTGTTGAGTTACCTACCTCCAAAACGACAGAGGTAGCTTATGGTGCAAGTACAGAATACATTAAGCCTGAAATTCTTACCATTAAATAAAATCAAAAGAGTAAGAAAATATAGCCAAAGAATGCTATAGAAAAAATTAAGCTCTGAGATGCTTGACAATCAATGAAGGAAGGGAAACACAGCTCTCAAGAATGGAAGAAAACACTATATTATTAATGAAATTTAACATGGATTGAGAGCCTCCTATGTACCAAGGACTATATGAAATCCCAATTGTTCTATACTCCCTACAACTATCATTCCTAATTTAATCTTCATGAAAACCTTGGGAGGAAGGCACTATTACTATCCCTATTATACTGATGAGAAAACTGAGGCTTGTGGAGATTCAATGACCATCAAGGTCATACTGGCAATACATTGTACAGCTATGAAGGGATCCAAGTAGTTGAACTTTGGCCTGTGCCCTTCTCTGCTTTGTCTTCTTGATGCATTCATTACCCCTAGATCTGGGAAGAGTGTACCAGAAGGGCCTTATGAAGAACATCAAGGAATGTAATGAACAAGATACTCCAAAATGGCCCATAAAATGCAATGGCTTCAAAAGTGATACTTCTAAGTTGGCTTCTGGTAAGAGTCAAAGCTGCCATCCTAACAAGACAGATTACAAGGCAAACTAGTGGGTTTTCCAAGTTTGGCAAGAGTGGTAGATTACAGTAGCTGGAAACCCAAGCTCCAGAGCCAGGCTGCCTGGACTCAAATCCTGCCTCTGCGAATGACAGCCCTTGGGGGCTGCACCTTGGTATCCTCATTCCTCTATAAAACCAGAACCAGAGCAATACTACCTCAGAGGCTCACAGCAAATGCTGTTATAAAATAGAGTAAGTGCTATATGTGCGTTAGTTGTTCTCTTTCATCACCAACTGGGGACTCAAGAAGAACCAATGGTTAAGTATGTCTCTCCACCTCTATTTCTCTGAAAAGGGCTTTCTCAGCCCTGCTGGTGACGTTAAGCATACAGAGCATATCTGTGGTGTGGCCTGCTCTGCACCTCTTCCCTCTTACATAGTTCACCTCATCTTTGCTTTGGGCAATCTGCCTCTACACCATGAGCAATGCTTCCATTAGGCAGTCAGTCTTCAGGCCATGCCTCCTCTAGCCAGGGAGTGGGCACATGGCCATACTCAGCATTGTTTCTTTCTGCCTAGAGCTTGACTCATGAGACTGAAAATGCTGGAAGTTGATTTCTCTTACTAGGATGCTCTGAGGAAATCCCTTCCTTCTCTGAACCCTGTTCTTCAGCATTCCCCTTGACCCTCAGTCACCTCTCAACAGAATGGAGTTTTTGTGGGTATCTCCTCCCGGCTGAGGGAACTTGAAAAAATGGGTGGGATTTCATAGGCCCGAAAAACCCAGGTTCTGGCACGCTCTTCCCTGCTGGTCTGGAACTGATCACTTCCTGGGTTAGAAAGTCACCACCAGGAGGACCCATTTAAATATGATCCTGGTTTGACAGAATAGTTATGAGTGCTGGCTCTGAGCCCCATGGCCTGAGTCCAAATCCCAGGTCAGCCACTTACTAGCTGTATGACCCTGGGTGAGTACCTAATCACCTCTGTGCTTCTAAACACCACCTGTAAGCTTTGCCATTTTATTTGAAGATTAAATGAACTAATATATGAAAAGCACTTAGAACAGTGTCTGGTACATTATAGATGTTAGGTATCTAAACTTATTCTTCTTCTTATCATCATCATCATCATCATCATCATCATCATCATCACTACCCAGCTGGGGTAATACACTAATCCACTGAAACCCATAACCCCAAAAAATCCCAGGAATGGCAGAGCATACCCTTCAGGGGCTAGAGGAAGGCTAGGCTCCCAGTAAGGGGTGGAGATTAAAGAAATAACTAGAAAGGAGTAACTGAAAAAACTTGAAGGCCCTGGAGAGACAGGAAGAAGGAAATTATCTTAGGCTAAACCATGTGGACCATGAGCCGGCATTTTACCATCCATCACCTAAGTTCAGGCACTGTTCTATAGACTGGGAAAAGAACAGGAAAACAGAAAGGAAAAAAAAATTCCTATGGAAATGGAGCCTAAATCATTTGGTATATTAAAAATTAGCAAGTGGTAAGGAGAAGAACAAATGCAGAAGAGGGTAAACAGTGTGGGGGTGGGGCTGGGTAGGGATTAAAATTTTTTTTAATTTTTTTTTAATTTTTGAGACAGAGAGCGAGCACAAGCAGGATAGGGGCAGAGAGAGAGGGTGACACAGAATCCCAAGCAGACTTCAGGCTCCGAGCTGTCAGCCCAGGGTCCAAAGTAGAGCTTGAACCCATGAACCATGAGATCATGACCTGAGCCAGTCATACACTTAACTGACTGGGCCATCCAGGTGCCCCTCTCAGGCTTTCTTAATAAGTCACATGGTCCAAGAATTGTCCATGAAGGTCTTAGGTAAGAGCTACATTGGAGTCTCCTTCTTTAAGGAAATCTGATGTTGCATAAATCAAGACTGCTAGCTATGGCAATGTGTACCATAAAAGACTTTTGATTTTGCACATATGACAAAGGAATCGCTTGGGAAGCAGACATTTGTCCCTCTCTCCTTTCCCATTTATATGAAGGAAGGACAGTGAAAAAAAAAGAACCTAGTCCAGTTAATTTTTTTTAAGTTTATTTATTCATTTTGGAGACACAAAGAGAGAGAGAGAGAGAGAGAGAGAGAGAGAGAGAGAGAGAGGAAGAATCCAAAGCAGGCTCCAGGCTCTGAGCTGTCAGCACAGAGCCTGATGTGGGGCTTGAACTCACAAACCATGAGATCATGACCTGAGCTCAAGTCAGATGTTTAACCTGCTGAGCCACCCAGACATCCCCAGGTAGGAATTTTAAATAAGTTGGTTAGAGGGGTGCCTGCGTGGCTCAGTCAGTTGAATGTCCAACTCTTGATTTTGGCTCAGGTCCCACACCCTGGGATCAAACCCACTTAAGAGTCTCTCTTTCTCTCTTTCTCTCTCTCTCCCTCTGCCCCTCTCCCCAACTTGGGCATGTCTCTCTCAAACAAACAAACAAAGCAATTGGTCAGAGATATACACAGAGAGAAGGATAAATGTCGGTGAAGATTTGGAAGAGTTGAGCAAGTGAATTATTCAGATGTTGGGAGAATAAAGTGAACAAAGGACTCCCCCAGGTTAGAAGACTTCTGGAATGATTTGCTGGGGGCCTTCTGTGGCTACTCAGTACATAGGAGGGTTCAGTACATGCACTTGGTGGCTCCACTGAAGCAAAGAACGAGGGGCAGAGTTGTCTGCAGGGATCGGCATGTCCAGACAATTAGCTGTGAAGTGGGGTCCCACTAAGGACCCTCCCAAATACAGAGTGGAGGAACAAAGGTGGGAGGCTCTGTCTGCTGCACAGCATTGCGGTAGGCATTGGAGCCCACTCTTCTGGCCAGCCACCCACAGATCAGTGGCATCAGACAAACCAGGAGACCCCTAGAGCTGCTGACCTACCTTAGTCGCCACCTCACCTCACTTTCTCCTTGGCATCATTAAAACTCTCAGCCACGTAATAGAGAGGCTGGAATTCTGTGACCGTGTACTCCTGGACAGCTGTCTTCTCCAGCTCCAAGGGGAGGAGCTTTGGCTCACCGGATAAGCAGTACTGCAGGCCCGGAGTGGAAAATTTTCACAGTTAAAGCAGAGTCAGTGGTTCCTGCTGCATCCCACAGGCTGTCTGTACAGCTTCTGTCATCTCACCCTGATTCCTTCCACACCCCAGCCCAAAGGCGGGAAACTGAATTATTTTGTGTATACAAGATCCTACCCATCATAGCCCATCTAAAACCTATAGTCAAGGTAGAAAGGAATAATTCACTACAGCCATTTGCATTGAAGATGATCAATAGGGGACATGAGAACCAACCACATTTTTTGGCATGTATTTGCATACATCTGTGTGCACAGTTCAGCCTTGGGATCGGGAGGCCCTCTGAAGACCTGTGTACTTGCAGTTCAAGTTTACATCTAACACCCAAAGTCAGGAACAAATCATAGCGGCTAAGGTATCAATGATTTGAGGATACCAAAGGAGTGTCTTAATCATGTATCCTGAAGAAATCATGTATCCACAGGAGAATTGCAAGAAGTGCTTGACATCCATCCAGGTCAATACACAGCTAGAGAGTCTGAAATGCTATGGACCACTTTTCATCACAGCTCCATTTGCAGAGTTCCCCTAGTGGTTTCTTTGTCTTTGTCCCTTTTACAGCATTTGCTCCAGCTGCCTTATATCAGACAGGGTGTATATACATTATATCTCTATCTCCATCTATCTGTCTATCTATCTATCTATCTATCTATCTATCTATCATCTATCTATCTATATTTGCTTTCCCTGCTATATGCATTTATTTATTCCAAAATGTTTATTGGATGACTTCTGCATGGTTGGCAATGTACAAGATCAGTAAAGATCCTGGACCTCCTGGTGTTTATATACCAGTGTAAACACCAGGTGTTAAGGTACCAATCACTTGAGGATTATTAACCCTGGGGATGTCTCTCAAAATGTATATAAATGGAGTCTTACCTGTAATTCACCAAAGGATGACAGGAGCCCAGCACCATATGCCTTTATGGAGTCTCCTTGTTTGCAGAGGCCAAACTCCACAGTAAACCAGTAAATCTGGAATGGAAAGTCAAGTTGAGAGCACACCCCAATGACAGGAAAAGGAGCAAATGTCCCAAGGCTAAAGACAGGACTTCCCAGGTGGGTGTTTGTGCAGGTCTATTTTCTGAATCACCATGACCTGGGTCACTGCTCTGTGTCCTATGTCCCGGCCTATCCGGTCACCGGCTGAATGCAAGATGTGTTGGGAAGCAGCGAGGGAGTACTTAGGAAGCCCCAAGAGGACACCCCAACAGTAAGTCTATATGACAGCACTTCTGCAGCCTCTTTTGCTTTTTCTCTGTGGCCTTAACTAGAATGAGGTGTTCTCTTAGTTGGTCAGACTTGTCAGGCAATCCCATCAGTCACGGGAGGTAAGAGATTCGTAGTGATAAAATCATTGAGGGGGCATCCCGTCATCTGTGCTAAACCTTGGGAGTGATTTCTGAGGTACTGCCAACCACTGCACTTATCCTTTACAAATAGTGAAGCCTAACGTGTCTTATATGCCTGGCCTGAGGAAGATGGTCTTGGATTTCTGGCATAAACCCACTGACCAGGGCCAAGAGGAACCCAGGTCCAGTTAGCTGCTGGAGGCAGTCATGGTCTTGGAGAATTAGGGATGGGTTACTAGTTAAGTCTGTTTATTACCCTAGAGAATGTTAAGTATGAGAAGACTGTCAGCTTTGTCAGTCTGACCTCCTCACATACAGATGATGTGTTTTCAGCCCAGAGAGGTCAAGCAACATGCATGCAGTTACACAGTCAAAGGCAGAGCAAGAGCCTAGGACTGTTTCCAGACCAGTATATCCATAGTAAGGTTTTTTTTTTTTTTTTTGAGAAGTTAAGTAGGTGATGAGTACTTTTATCATTGTTATAGCAGGTAATACAATGCTCTGAGTTCCAAGTTTATTTTCTTCCTAAAAGTGAGAGATCCTATCAAACTCTTCAACTTCTTTGAAAGCTGCTTCTTACATCCATATAGAATCTGACACTTAAAAACTTACATTCATACACACTCAACTCTTCAGACCCTTATGATATACTTTTAAATGCCCAGAATATAAACTAATATATCCATTTTTAGAGATGAGGAAGCAAAAGCCACTTGCCCAGGGTCTCAGAGCAGTTGGTTAGTGAGAAACTGGGAAGTTTTGCCCTTCTGATAAACTGAATTTATAAACTTCTTTTTTAAAACTTTTTAGGGGCGCCTGGGTGGCTCAGTTGGTTAAGCCTCCGACTTCGGCTCACGTCAGATCTCACGTTCGTGGGTTCAAGCCCCGTGTCGGGCTCTGTGCTGACAGCTAGCTCAGAGCCTGGAGCTTGCTCCCAGTTCTGTGTCTCCTTCTCTCTCTGTCCCTCCCCCTCTCATGCTCTGTCTCTCTCAGTATCAAAAATAAATAAAACATTAAAAAAAAACTTTTTAACGTTTATTTATTTTTGAGAGACAGAGAGAAACGAGTAGGAGGGGCAAAGTGAGAGAGGGAGACACAAAACCTGAAGCAAGCTCCAGGCTCTGAGCTGCTTCAGCACAGAGCCAGATTCAGAGCTCAAACCCATGAACTGTGAGATCATTACTTGAGCCAAAGTTGGACAATTAACTGACTGAGCCACCCAGGCACTCCTGAATTTAGAAACTACTAAACTGATCTAGCTTAATGATAAATCTTTATCTATTTGTGTTCTAATATCCTTACAAAGCTTTAGTTTTCATCTTCCAGCTGAGAAAATGATAAGAAATGTGGCTTAGAGGCTGGGGAAGGATGCACTCAAGTTGGAAAGAAGTCTTCAGGAAGAAAAACCCCTGCTGTGCAGTTGTGGATTCCAGGCTTCAGTGGATGAGGGCTCTCTCGTGCTCAGTGGGGAGGGAGAAGTGCTTTATAAGAGGAGACCCACCTCCACTTCCACCCTGCATCTAATAAAGGAAAGATCCTAATACTGGCTCCAGTGCAAAGGTAGAAAGTAAGTATTTCCTCTTCAAAGCCATGAATCCAGGCTATTTCCTCCCACACACTTTATGCCCAAAGTGCTATCATGACAAACTATTTGTTTAGGATACTTTGCTTAAAATTAAACATGTAAATATTTGCATGCTTCTGATTTCAAAATCAAACCACTAGGGAAAAATCAAATTGTGAAATTTCATTTGTGTTAATATAAATCAGCACATTCTGATATTTCCCCCAGTTGACCTGGCTTTCAGGGGAGGATTAAAGCTTTGAAAATCTGAGGGCTATTGTCTATGACACTCCCACTGTCCACCAGGGAGAGAGGGGACTTACCGTGGCCAGTTTCTCAATGTACTCATCAGGTGCACCCAGAGAGGCAAGGCCAATTTCCTGTCATTGTAGAGAAACATAGTCACTGGCATGGCTGGGGTCTGCCAATCTTCAAACTTCACCCTCAGTTCTAACCTTGTACTTGACCACAGGAAGGTGATGGCTGACCAGATGCCTTCAGATGGGCTCAGATAGACCTTGATGATTCTATCAAGTCGTCCCTAGCCACACATCATACAATCACAGATCTCAAGAGCAGGGAAACCTCACTTCATCACTTGGTCCTTTCTATTTACTTTACAAGTAAGAACACTGAGGCCCAGAGAAGGGAGGTGATATACTCAAGTTCACACAGTAAGTTGTGTCTAAAGCTTCATTCCTTGATTCCAGCTCAGTGATTATCCTCCCATAGCTCAAGTGGAACATTCGTGGAATACAAAAGGAGTGTCTTAAACATGTGTCCTGAAGGCATCACAAGAGAATTGCAGAGAAGTGCTTGACGTCCATCCAGGTCAATACACAGCTGAAGAGTCTGAAATGCTATGGTCCACTTCTCATCACAGCTCCATTTGCAGAATTCCCCTAGTGATCTCTTTCTCTTTGTCTTTGTCTCTTTTATAGCATTTGTTCCAGCCTGCCTTGTATCACAGTGTAGATACATTATATATATATATATTTGTGTGTGTATACACATATAATTGATATTATATAAATATAGTATATAAAATATATAAAATAATATATATTTGCTTTCCCTGCTATATGAATTTATTTATTCAAAAATGTTTATTGGATGCCTTCTGTGTGGTTGGCAGTGTATAAAATCAATAGAGATCCTGGACCTCCTGGTGTTTACATTTAAGTGGGTAGAGGCAGACAGCAAATAATAAGCACATATATAGGAATATTAGGCGGAACAAATATTTTGGAAATAAAAAAACAAAAGAAGAAAAGGATAAGGAAGGGAGTGAGAAATCCCAGAGAGCACGGGGAGGTGGCCATTAAAAAATTTTTTTAAATGTCTTTTATTTATTTTTTGAGATACAGAGACAGTGCAAGCAGGGGAGAGTCAGAGAGAGATGGAGACACAGAATCCGAAGCAGGCTCCAGGTTCTGAGCTAGCTGTCAGCACAGAGCCCGATGCGGGGCTCGAACCCACGAACCATGAGATCATGACCTGAGCCTTGGCTGGACGCTTAACCAACTGAGCCATGAGGCGCCCCAAGGCTGCCATTTTAAATAGGGTTTCAGAGCAATCACGATTGGGAAGGTGATATTTGACCAAAGACTTGATGCAAGTAAGATTGTTGGCTCTGCGGACTTCTGAGGGAAGAACATTGTATAGACTACATGTACACTCGGTAAGAAAGCTCTTCAAGGGGGCTAAATGTCAGTAGGTTCAACTAACAGGGGGGGACCAGGATGGCTAGAACAGAAAAAAGTGAGGAGAGTGTCAGGTGGTATCAAAGAGGGATCTGGAGCTCAGTTATGGAGAACCGTTTTTTGTTTTGTTTTATTTTGGTTTTGGTGTTGGTTTGGTTTTGGCTATTTTAGTAAAATGAGAGTTGTTGCAGGATTTTGAGCACAGAAGTGACAACATATGATCTTGCTCTGTGAGAACAGTCTGTGGAGGACCAAGAGTAGGGGCAGAGAAACCAGTTAGGAGGCTACCACAGTCACTGGGGTGAAAAACAGTAGCAGCTGAGACCAGGTTGGTAACAGTGGACGTGATGGATAGTGGTCAGATTCTACATGTATTTCTAAAAGAAAACACATGCAACTTTCAGAAAGTTTGGTTATGGGTATTCACTAGAGAAAGAAGTCAGTAATGTCCCCTAAATGCTTTTGGTTGGAGCAACTGAAAGGATGTAGTTACCATGAACTAACACAGGGAGGGGTGAGGCTGGAGAAGGTTTGAGCAGAAAGATCAGGAATTCCGTTTTGGATGGATGAATAGAGATGTCTAATAGACAGACACCTGAGTGGGTATATTGAGAAATCTAGGATGAAGATATAAATATCTTCATCATCAGGGTAGAGATGGTATTTAATATCATGAATTCGGATGAGGTAACCAAAGGAACTGGCGTAGACACAGAGGACTAAAAATTGGGTCTACTTGGAAGCAAGAGGCTACATGGTCTTCATCTCTTTATCCCTCTCTGGGCCAAACCCAGAGCCTGGCCTATATTACATGCTGAGAAAATGCTGAGTAAATTAAATCCAGACAGCCTGGTGCTCCTCTCTTGCCCCTTTCCCATCTCTGCCCCATCCATCCTGTCCTGCCATGCCGCAGTCTAGCAAAAGCCATTGAAATAGTGCTCTGTTCTCATAGTTGCCTTTCCTCGTGGGCCCAAAGCTTGCCCAAAACAAGGGGTCCCAAAATTTTCCCATGCTTCATCTTGATCCCAACTTGTACTCTAGTGGAAAGTACATCCTTTTTTTAGATCCAAAAAGAATGTGCTCAGAGGACTTTCAAAATAACACCCTGCTTTGGGACTATCCAGGTATAAGTTGGAGCCATGTGACACTGATGGCCCAGTAGCATCCATCTACTGACTCAGGTCATTGTTCACTCCTCTGGGGGTCCCCCAAAATGGAAATGTCATAAGAAGGATTGTTACTTGGCCTCTGACTGGGCAGAATAGCTTCTGGTAGTGAGAATAAAAAGTTCCTAAGCTCTAAGGAAGAAACTCATTACTCTTTGGCCATAAGACAAATCCCAGTTTTAAAGCTGTCCCAAGGAATCAATGACACTCTGATAGCAGAAATGACGCTTCTGAATGTCAATTATAGCTTCAATCCAATGGTGACACTTCTGAGCTAAAATTTAGCTAATCTCCAAACATTTCCATTTATAAAAGTTCAACCATCTTTGAATACCACAGCTCCCAAACCCCCACATAAAAGCAACAGTTATTTTTGTGTTTAGAGAGATTGTGTCTTACAAGTTCTCCCTTACCTAGCAGGCAGTTAATTCAGCTTTTTGTTTGTTTGCTTGTTTCAGGTATTAAGTGATAGCTTCTTCAATCAACAATAGAAATATTTATTTCTTCCAGCTGAAGGAAAACTTAAAAACTTACACACAATCCCATTACACATAAACCCATAATTCACATTTGCTGCAGTATGTGATTTGGACCAGTTGATCTTTATTCCAATTGATCCTTATTCTTCCCTGTGAGGAAGAAGATTGGCAGGCAAAGCTTTTTATTGGTTCACACTTGTGGAGACTGAGACACACAGGTCACATGGCTGGTTAGTGGCAGGGTGGGACATCATTCAACTCTCCCATGACCTCAGCTCCCCAACCACGGTGTAGCCTCTCAGTGCCCTGAAGGAATTACTAGGAGTCTGTCACTCATCTAAAAAGCTCACTACAGTGATTCAGTGTATCTCTACAGTGATACAGTGATATGCTACAGTGATCAAAGCCTGTGGCTTTGATTATACTGGCAAGACATTTGGCATATTTTTTTTGCCAACTATGAGTTGAGCTACTGGCATCATATTCTTAGCAAATATTACCTTATCTAATTAAAGCATATACAAAAATGACTGACTGATGAGGAAAGAAGCCAGAAGTCCCTAAAGAGGAGGGGAAAGGTACCAGGAGAATTTGGAAGAAGGTAAGGTTACTTCTATGTGAGGTTCAGACAGGATTTCATGGATGAAAAGACTCTTATACTAAACCTGGTAGGATGAGTGAGATTAGCAAATTCAGTGGCACATTTATAATTCAGAGGATGAGGGATTCATCCACCCCATGTTGTGGTCCCTGGAATGGATATTCAGCCATCTGCATGAGACCATATACCCATCTCTAGTGGGATCGTAGAACTGTGTATGTTTTCCACCCTTACAGAGGACACAAGGGCCCCTCCATATGTTCAATTCATTTGAGCAATCCAGATCTCAATCCTATAATTAAAAGGCCAAAAAGATTCACTCCTCACCTGGGAAAACTGGGCAAAGCTACGATCTGAAAACAAGGGTACATGTCCCAGCAGCTCATGGCAGATATCACTGAAAGACACAAAACACAGAGCTTGGAAGTGAGGACGGTTATAAGTCAAGCCAGACATACTCTTTCTACATGAGAAATGGGCAGATAGAAAGGAAGAAAGCCATTCAGGTTTATGACCTCATGCCCAAGCATTAGTGTCTGCAAAGTTTGGGATCTGATGAGGCAAGGTACAAGAGAAAAGGAAGATGGGGAAAGAGAAATAAGGAGCAAATGTGGGAACAACCACTGGGGTCTTAGGTGATTCCTCAGTGGGGTGCAGAACAGAAGAGCCAATATTCCTATGGACCTCCTCCCATACAGCGGAGTGAGCTGTGCATCATAAACACTTCCCAACCCAAGTCTTCATCTTGCTGTTGACATCCTGGGCAGATGCAGTGTGTTCAGTTATTTCCCATGAGAAATAAAAATTAAATTAAAAAATAGTGCATTCTTTGTTTATTCTAGAAGGGGCCAACAGTCAGTCAGAGGAGAAAATTTACCTTTATTTAACACCTTATGTGCCAGGCCCATTAGAAATAAGTCTTTTCTGATTTGTAGTTATAAACTTTGTGGACAGGAAAAAATACTTTGGGTATCCAACTTAAAAAAATTTTTTTTACTTCATATTTCAAAGAGAGAGAGAGAGCATGAGTAGGGGTAGGGCAGAGAGAGAGAGAGGGAGACACACAATTTGAAGCAGGCTCCATGCTCTGAGCTGTCAGCACAGAACCTGACACTGGGCTCGAACCCACCAACTGTGATGTCATGACCTGAGCCAAAGTCAGATGCTAAAGTGACTGAGCCACCCAGACCCCCCAGGTATCCCTTCTTTTTGTATAAATTATATAAGTTCTTTTTGATTTGATTAAGAAGATGGCTAAATGCCAAAGTAAGGTCATTCGTTACCTCCAGACTAACACATCTAGACATAGAAATATCAGAATCATCTAGATGTGTATTCAGGAGGTTGTGAGATCACTTGGCCACTACTTGTTCCTTTTGACATTTGGAACTTCATAGCTCTGACTCCTACAATCCCTTTGGAGATTGACTGTGACCTCTTATTCCCATAGCTAGAGGATATCTAAATATGTGGTTCACAAGATGCCCAAATCTCAATCAATAAGGTCTATCAGGACAAATCCCCAGAAGAGATGAATCTCTCTTTCTTTGTGCTATGATCGATCAAACAATGCAGAAAACTAGTCCTGTGACCAGCCCATGATGAACCCAAACCTCACTACTGGAGCAGGGATCAATGGCACTCATGGTGGTTGGATACTGGTAGCAGGAGGAGAATACTCACGGTTCAGGTGTGTACATGGGCTTGGACCCATGTCTGATGTATTGAGTGCAGTGGAAGACTCGGAAGGCCAGCCCACCCAAGAAATCCCGAGAGGAAAGCAGGCCAGCTACAGGTCGGAGGCGGAATCCAGTGCAAGCTGGGAAGCAAAAGAGAAAGAAAACTCAATGCCCATCACAGCCGGGGCAGAGGAGTGCAAACCTTTAGGTAGGGAAGCAGTGGAGCCAACTGTCTCGGAGAACGGGTGCTGATGCCAGGTAGACTTGGTTTCATATCTCTGCCCTAACACTTTGTAGCTGGGTGATTTGGGCCAAGTAACTTCATTTCTCTGAGCTTCATTTCCTCATCAGCAAATGCAGATAGATGTTTACTAGATTTATTACAAGAGTCAAACGAGCTAGTTAATACAAAGTCCTTACCACGGAGTCTAGCACATTGGAGACATCTAATAAATTTAGCTTTCGTTTTTCTTTATTAGAATGAAACACTTATTCCCTATTCTCATGTCTCTAGAGTCAGGAGGGAATTTTCGCTCTGCTTCCAGAAGGGAAAGAGATGAGAGGAATACTTCCCGCTTCTCTACTGCCCTCCACCCTGTACACTCCAAAACAAGCAAGGACTTCTCTGATTGGAGCTTTGGGGAAGAGAAAACGAATATTCTCAGTGTGACACTTTTGGCCCTTTCTCACCGATCTGCTCACAGAGGTGCACATTCTGGTCTGCTCTTGGCCATGCAATGGAATATACACTTCACCAGTGCATTGGCAGATAAGTTTACATAATTCAGAGGTGAAATATTAGGAAGTCCATTTTGTTTGTACATCCACACCACATTCTCCAAGTAGCTTTTATCAGTAATAAAGTTGACATTTTGATCCTCTCTCTGGTTCCTATTATCTATCTCTCAGAGTGTTTCAAACTTGGAAGGAGTATAATAATCAATGATGATGATGATGATGATGATGATGACGATGATGGCGATGGTGGTGATGGTGGTGAGAGCTAGCACTATGTGCTACCTCCCATTGTCAGGCACTCTTCCATGCACTTTGTATATACTAACTAATCCTCCTAATAACGCTATGAGGTAGATACTTGTATTATTTCCACTTTACAGATGAGAAAGCTGAGACACAGAGTTTAATTTCTTGTTCATGGTTACAACTACAGTCAGTCTGGCTCCCAAGTCTGCTCTCTTAATGACTTCTCCATAACTCCCCAGTTGCTAGTGTTACCATTTTATGATCTCACTATTGGCCATGGCAAAATGGATATTGAGCCAGAGCTTGTCTCTAGGACCTCCTTGTTCTTCTGCGTATGTTCCTTGGACCTGCAGGCTGAAATTCACTCTGCTTGGCTTCTCATTTACCTCTTTATCTGATAAGTAGAGACCCTCTAAATAGAAGGGCCCCAAAAGGCCATCTAGCTCATCCCCAATCTACCCCAGCTACCACTTCCCTCCCTGCCACATAATTTCCCTGGTTCCTTGCCACAGAGCTGCCCATACTGTGTCCACACAGCCCAGAGCTATAGAAACCTGTAAACCTATGGTCTGTCTTCCTACTTTGTATTTACTAGGTATTTAATATGTGTTAGCTGGCACATACTAGGTATTTAATATGTATTAGCTGGTGATTTTATTTTGGTTTTGCCAAATTAATAACTCCTGGCAGAAAGGAACATACTTATCTCACTTGGAAATGATGTGCAGAGGCCAGTCATCCCAATAATGTGTTCCCCGCCCCCAGAGTTCCTGAGATTCCATTCAGCCCAAATTCACTGAGCACCCCCTGTATATGTAGCCCTGCGCCAGGTGTCTTCACTTGCGAGGTCTTATTTCATTCCCACAATTTCCCTATGAGAGTGTCTCCATTTGACAGATGAACAAACTGAGGCAGCTTTACCCAACTAGACAGGTCAAAGCAAGATTCATACTAGTCAGACTCATGGATTTAGAGCTCAGGGCTCTTAGCACTGCCACACAGAACACATTTCATACACACACGCACACTGCAGGCCCCTGCAGCACAGCGGGAACTGTGGGGAGAACCCTGCCTGGGCACCTGGGACCTCAAGAATGGGGAAAGATGCTTTTCAGAGACATGGCTATGGCAAGACCCACACACAGGCCTTGTCTTGGATGAGAGTGGATTAACCGTGGGAGCTGGCAGGGTGAGGCAGAGCACAGCAGTGAGATTTGTTTTCCAACAATCAACCTGCACGCATCACCACACGCACCCTGATTCTAGCCATGATTTACTTTCTTCCCTTTCCCTTCCCTCCCGCTCCCCGCTTTTGTCCCTGAGGTAGACTTACTCTGCAGAAATTGAGAAACCTCTTCCAGCTGGGGAATGTTATCTTCGCGGAAGCCACAGTACTTTTCCAGAAGCGGGAAGATGTGATTGTGCTCGTAGCAAGCGTGGGTTTTGTACAAGGACTTCAGGGTCCTGAACACCGTCCCCCAGGTTTTCTTTTCTTCCTCCGTGTATTCCACTCGAGGGATGGGCTGCCCACTAGAATATAGCATGAAATGGTTGTCTCCAGAAGGGCAGGAGCAGAGGAAGAAGGAGCATTAGCAGAGGGAGGGAGGTCCTGAGTCTGTGAACTGCCACAGTCCACAGGGGGTTTCATAAGTTATTTGAAAGAGGAAAGTCCCACTTCTTGATATAGGAAACACCCACGCAATTTGGTTAAGCCACGATACAAGCTCTCAACTCCCCAAGCACACCAAAGGTTTGTTCTCATTTTGGAAAATCACTTGGTCTTTCTGCTCTCCTATCTCTCCAGTTGCTTATCCAGGGCGGAAATTCACTTAACTACAGGGACCAGCAGGTAACATAAATGGGTAAAGTAGTGGGTATGTACAATAAGAGAGTGGGAGCCGAGACAACTGAAGGATGCATGCTCCTTCTCAACAAAGGTATCCAAGTTCAAGTAAAGCAATATCGTGTTTTGCGTTATGTCAACTAAAGCAAGTATATCTGTGGTCCAAAGTGGATTTAATATATGGACTGTGAGTCTGAGACCCTTGTTTAGTGGGCATTCACTTGCTAGATTTGATATTTCTTTTTGAAAAATTTATAAATGTTTTTATTTATTTTTGAGAGAGAGAGAGAGAGAGAGAGAGAGAGAGAGAGAGAATCTGAAGCATGCTCCAGGCTCTGAGCTGTCAGCACAGAGACCAATGTGGGGCTTGAACTCACGAACCATGAGATCATAACCTGAGCTGAAGTTGGACACTTACCTGACTGAGCCACCCAGCTGTCCCTATATTTAATATTTCTGACTTTAGGTATTTAAACCCTTGCCAGGTATAAGATCTGCTTTGTAGTATCTTCTGTGATGACATAACAGAGCTACAGGGAGCTGGTTAAAATACATATGTTGGACCTTGTCCCACAGATCCTGAATCCATGGGGGAGGGGCAAGCCCGGGCATCTGGATTGCAATAAGCTTCCATCAGACACACTATAGTTTTAGAGTCCGTAGTTCGAAAAGTCCTTTTGAAAACCATCTAAGAATGAGCTGTGTTCCCAACAGTAAAAACAAATGAAAACCAAACAAAGCCTGCCTTTACAAACTCCAACGACTGTTCTTTGCACCACAGACCTGTTTCCTAACAGGGTACACAGTGTCTAGGACAAGGCAGGACTTTTTACTTGAGAATTATGGATCCTCCTTGGGCTCCAAACGAGGTTTCTCCTGACCTTTCAACGTTGTAGCCCATCCAAGGCCATTAAGGCAAAGCCAGAGTCATGTTCCTCAGAAAGGTGGGCAGGGAGTAGGGCAGTTTTGCTTAAGCATTGGAAGCAACACAAGCTCAGAAGACCTTGTAATGGCCAGTAGGGCTTGTGTAAAGAACATCAGGCACACCGCTGGTGAAGACACCATTATTTCAGGGCTAAGTGCTGATGGAGGGAAAAAGCAGGCTTTGAACATGAGATGGGTTCACTACTTGGCTCCTAGCTGAACAGCCTCTGGAGATTTAGTAAACCTCTCTACATCTAGTCTGTGCCCTTGTTACATGGGCTGATAATAAGTCACTATTTTGAAGGTGTAGAGGAGAATTAGGTGAAATACTATGTATAAAGTACCTAATATCAGTGATGACAAATAATAATAGAATCAGGCAATGTTTAATTATCATAACTAAGTCTTATTTAAAAAGAAAGGTGACTTGCCATTTTGTAATGAGATTTTAAGAGACAGTAACATCCTGGGTATCATGATGCCCCTTTGGCTGATGTTTGCCTTTCCAGGTGTTCTATTTCCCTTCCCCATTCTTCCAGTGAAGCAGCCTCCTCCCCTCCCAGTCGCAGGTTCAGGTGGGAGGAGACTCCACCACTCTTACCTTATCATGTGACCAAACATGGCTAATTAAAGCGTTTCATTCCCCTGGTCACAGAGAGTGACTGAGAGATGGGCCCATGTCCTAATCCAAGCCGAGACTCAAAGAGAAAACTTTTGTGGAATCTTCTGGTAGGAGATAGAACCTCTAATTTGGTTGAGGTGTCAGCCTGGTGGTGCTGGGCCCACCTCCAAGAGAGATGAGACCAATGCCAGAGAGCAGGGCCAATAGAGAGAACTCCAGAGTCAGAGGGAGGGAGCAAGGATGAAGAAGTGTGTGGCAACTTCAGCAAGTTATTGTCACTTTCTGAGCCATATATATATTCAACATAAGGACAATCAGGTCCATCTTGTAATGTTGTAATGACAATCAAATAAGTCATATCTAAAATGCTGTCTGGATATAGTAAATATTTCAGAATTTATTTTCTCTCTCGGTCTTACACATACACTCTAACTTCCATGGTTTACTTAGAAATTAAACAAAGCCATTTTATTCCAACTTCTACTTCCATCAAGAGACCTGAAGTTTTATAAGATCCTTGGTCTTTGAAGAAATTGTCAATTATTTTTATCAAGTTATGATCTCATTAATTAAAATAAACTAAGATATTTTAAGGAGAGTGTCAATTTGGCTTGAAATAAAAAAGAGATTTCTAGTTAAGCCAATTAGGACCCTCCCTCAAAAAAAAAATGCTTGAAGTAGAAGACACTGTTTCTGAATTATTCCATCAACCAAATAAGGCATTCAATTTACTCTAGCACCTGGCGTAGCCTTCCCTATCCTTGGTGTCTTATTTCACACCAGGTCTTCCCATGCATGTAATTATTACAAGACAAATAATTTGGTGCCCCAAAACTGCAACTGTAATTTTTCAGTGTTTCTTCTATCTGATTGTTCAAGACTTTTGTTAAATGTTCTTGGGCAAGGGAGTCAGAGGACTATATGGCAGATGGGCAGAGAAGAGGGTCACTAGTGGTAGTGGGGTTAACTCCTTTTTTATTGTCTATAGTAATTCACTCTGGCCCCAAATATTCACATCTCAAAACAAAAAACCTACAGCTAACCAAACCCAGCCTCTCATTCACTATCCCCATTTTCTTTGGCTGTAAACTCCAACTCAATCTTTAATTCTCAGCCTAAACATTACTTCCTACTGACCTATTTGCCCAATCTACATTTCAACTCATTATATGGCCTCACGATGCCCACCTTTTGACTTTGGTAACACCTATCACATTTACTGTTACTTTTGTCATTGCCTTCCCCAGTATTCCCCCAGAGAACACAGACTGTTGGTCGTGCTCTGGGAGTGGGCTCCAGAACTTAACAGATGTATTTTGTCACCTGTTCAATCTCCTGTGATTCCATGACTCATAATGCAGGAGTCTGTGCATTATTCCCCATGTGAAATAATGATTGGGAAAGTGCCACAGATCTGAATGTGGGGGCTGCTGTCATGGAGGATGGCAGAAGCCAATGAAGAGGGCCAGAATTGAGTCTGAAAGACCCTACAAGCTCTGGGGTGAGATGAACAGGCTGGGGAGAACTGGGAAGAAACCTCAGAAAGGAGGGAGGGAAATCAGTAAAAAGTGGAATATGTTTGATTCTCTTCACATGTAATCGTTATGCTATATAAGGTCACCATGAGCTCTGAGCTGAACTCTGAACACAGAATGACTGGTCCAAAAGAAAATACGGGACTCAAATCTTAGGAGCTCTGGTCATATTTTCATCAACTGATAATACCTAACTTGGTTTTCTGTGAGCTTTTGTATAAAGAAAGCTTATTTAATATATATGGCTGATTCACTTACATTGAACTCAACAGGGGTACCTGGGTGGCTCAGTCGGTTAAGCATCTGACTTCAGTTCAGGTCATGATCTCATGGTTTGTGAGTTCAAGCCTTGTGTCGGGCTCTGTGCTGACAGTTCAGACCCTGGAGCTGCCTCAGATTCTGTGTTTTCCTCTCTCTCTGCCACCCCCTACCCCCCGTTCTTTCTCTCTCTCTCTCTCTCTCTCTCTCAAAAATAAATAATAATAGAAAAAAAACACATTGAACTTGACAGCACTATAACCCCTGCCTGAACAAAGCCTGTCTAACACACGCACTTTCTTCATAAACACATTACAGCCTTCTCACACTTAGGAACCTTAGACTACACTTCACCACTATGCTGGGGGCCGAGGGGGACATTTTAAACAGCAAAATTATCATTGAAAAGTACAAAAATTCAGTAAACATGTTTCTCATCTAAATAGACTTCAGTAGGAATAGTTGTTTGTAGTATAAAAGCTGAAATAAGAAGGCAGTGTCACCTTATTCAGTCTGGGACCTTGTGAGCCAGGCAAGTCCAATCTTTCCCCACTCTGTGCTTGTCTGGGAATGATTGCAAAAGTGCCACAAGAATTGAATTGGAGGTCTCAAATAAATGAAGCAAGTAATCCTCGAATAATGAAAATCCACTCTGCCAGGTACGGAGCTACGAGACAATTTCAAAGAAGAAAGGGATGGTAAACAGGGTCAAAAGTTTAAGAGAGGAACTAAAATGAGTTCTGAAATAGGCTTTGAATCTGAGAACAAGTTCAGCTCTACTAGCCACGTGACCTTGACCACATCACTTTACCATCGGAGATTCATCTGTAAAAATGGGGAAATTGACTAGAAGATCTCTAAGATCTTCAGAGAGCCAGCCATCCACGGATGATTTTCAATAATCGATTTAACTTACTTTATAAACATCGAGGATGGTGAGGCATTCAAGTCATTCCAGGCATCTCCATTAGGTTTCACATTTTTACATTATTTTTTTAGTGTTTATTTATTGTTGAGAGAGAGAAAGTGTGAAGAGGGGAGGGACAGACAGAGGGAGGAAGACAGAGGGAGGTGGACAGAGGATCCGAAGCAGGCTCTACGCTGACAGCAGACTGCCAGATGCGGGGCTCAAACTCAGGAACCATGAGATTATGACCTGAGCTGAAGTCAGCAGCTTAACTGACTGAGCCTTTTAAGTCTGTCATGAGCATGTTTTTTCTGTCCCATAGAGCTCAGGCCTCAAACACTGAGTTTCCCGGGTAGCATTTCTGTCGTTCCTGAGGACTCAAAATAGCAAAACCAGTTCCCTTCCCAAATTGACATCTTTGATATTTGCATTTTCCTTTGGCTAACATAGGGTAGAATCCCAGACAGAAAAAAAATAAACTCGGAAAATTGCCCTTCGCAGCTGGGTCAGATGAGATAAAAGAACAACGCTGAGGCACGGCTCATCTGAAACCTCAAATGATTCATTATTTCAGCAAAGCAGCCAACTCCTCCTTGAATGTAAATGATTCTCTTTTTCCTTCTTCCCTGTTTAATGTGGAGAATACCAGAGGCTCTTTTATTCAGGGCTGAGGCCTTTTATAATTACATCAGACGTTAGCGCCTAAGGACATAACAAAGCTGGGGAGAGAGCCTGCCCGGCACGGTGGGTAATTTTGTTTTGTCTAGCAGCAATTTTTTTTTAAACATGTGTTATTAAAGGGAGGGTTTAAACACACACGCGCGCGCACACACTCACACAGAAGGCGGGACTCTCCATGCTGGTATTTTCCAAACTTGGGCAAAGAGAAGGTGAGCTAGGAGTGTGCTCTCCTCTCTCTTCCCCAAGGCAAGCGGAGTGGACTTACTGTCGGTAGCTGTAGGCAATGTCCGCAAACTGCTTCCGTCGGGCTCGATACACAGGATCTTTAAACCCCTAGGAGAGAGGAGACACTTGACTTCTCCAGGCTTGGGCAGAGAAGCCTAGCACATCCACGCAGGATTTGAATGGGGGCTCGTGAGCGCTGACCGCCCAGCTCTCCTTCCTCAGATCATATGCTGAAAATAAAATCTCAGAGAACCTGAGGGTAAGCTCCCGGCCAGGTATTATGAATGGCACATTATCAGCAACGCCTTCCATTCAGTGGGGGGGGCCTCTCTGCTATGGAATTCCAGAGTGTAAACAGTGTGCAGATTTAAAAAAAATCTCATCAATGGCATTTCTAACTCTCAAGCTTGCTAACTTAGGCAGTTATTGGGATAGGTGTCTGTGATGAGAATGTGCAGTATCGACTGAATACCTAAGCCGTGCTATGTGTCTAGCACTGTCTCCTGACTTTCTGATAAACAAGCAGGCACATGCATGCTGCCATTGCCATTTTTAAAGGTAGTATTTAAAATGGGGTGTGTGGGTGGCTCAGTCAGTTAAGCGTCGGACTTCGGCTCAGGTCATGATCTTGCAGTTCGTGGGTTCCAGCCCCACATTGGGCTCTGTGGTGACAGCTAGGAGCCTGGAGCCTGCTTTGGATTCTATCTCCCTCTCTTTCTGACCCTCCCCACTTCACACTCTGTCTCTCTGTCTCTCAAAAATAAATAAACATTAAAAAAATTTAAAAGATAGTATTTATTGGGTGCTTATTATATGCCTATCTGTCTGTGCTAGGGACTTATTTTATTTGTGAATCTCACAAAAGTCATGCAGGGGAGATCAGTGTGATTATCCTCATGCATCCAGCATAAACAGTGGCCCAAGAAAAGGAGTCAGCAAAGATGAGGCCAGGGTGTGAATCACCCAATTTCATGCTCTTTTCATTACACTTCATGATCAACCTTTATACCGCAGCAGGGACTCAACTGAGAAATCAGTCTCAATATAGAAAAATGAAGGTAATCATTTCTCTTTTGAGGCTCACCTGCAGGCAGCCTTTTCCCAATAGTCATAAGCAGCATATTTCTTTATATATATATTTGGGGGGGAGTGTATGAATGGGAGAGGGGCAGAGAGAGAAAGGGAGAGAAAAAATCCCAAGCAAGCTCCACACTCCTAGCTCACCAGACATGGGGCTCGATCCCATGAACCGTAAGATCATGACCTGAGCTGAGATCAAGAGTTAGGTGCTCAACTGACCAAGTCACCAACGCACCCCCATAAGGAGCAGATTTCTGAACAGTGAAAAGAAGCCAAGGGTGTCTTTCAGTGTTGGGACACATACCTTGGTCAGAGGTGAACCCAGTTGATTAAAAGGGCATTTCCTCTGCACTTTCTTCCAGGAGTTCTAGGGTTTAAGGTCTTGCATTTAAGTCTTTAATCCATTTCAAGTTCATTTTTGCAAGCAGTGTCAGATAGGTATCTAATTTCATTCTTTTGCATGTGAATGTCCAGTTTTCCCAAATCCATTTATTGAAGAGACTATCATCAGTTCCCCATTGAGTATTCTTGGCTCTCTTGTGAACTATTAGCTGACTGCGTATGCATGGCTTTATTTCTGGGGTCTCAATTCTCTTCTGTTGGTCAGTCTGTCTGTTTTTATGCTGCTACTCTACTGCTTTGATTTGTATAGTTTTGTAATATAATTTGAAATCAGGACTCATGATACCTCCACCTTTGTTCTTCTTTCTCAAGAAGAATTGCTTCTTGACATTGGTTTTAGCAATAATTTTTCTGGATATAACACCAGAAGTACAAGCAACAAAAGTAAAAGTAAATGAGTAGGACTATATCAAACTAATACTTTTGCACTGTAAAAGAAACAACCAACCAAACAAAAAGGAAACCAATGGACGTGAAAACAAATATTGCAAACCATATACCTAATATAGGATAAAAGTCTAAAATAAATAAGTAATTCATAAAATGCAGCCTCAAAAATTCCACTTAAAAAATAAGCAGTGGAACTAAATAGACACTTTCTAAAGATGAAATACACATAGCCAGTAAGTACCTGAGAAGACACTCAACACTCATCATCAGGGACATGTAGGTCAAGACCACAGTGAGATACCACCTCACCCCTTTCAGAATGGCTGTCATCAGAAAGATAAGGGAGAACAAGTGAGGATCTGCAAGAAAGGGAACTCTTGTGTGCTGCTCATGGGAATGTATATTGGTGCAGCCACTATGGAAAACAGTATGGAACTTCCTCAAAGAATTAAATGAAGAACTATCATATGATCCAGCAATCTCACGTCTGTCTGGGTTTTTATCTAAAGGAAATGAAAACAAGATCTTGAAGGGATATCTATATTCCATGCTCACTGTAGCATTAGTCACAATAGCCAAGAAATGGAAACAACCTAAATTGTTTGTCAATAGATGAATGGATGAAGAAGATGTACACATATATTTCACATGTATTATAATATGTAATATGTAATATAATAATATAATACATATACATATCATATTACTCGACCATAAAAGAAGGAAATCCTGCCACTTCCAACAACACAGATGGATTGTGAAGTTATGCTAAGTAAGTCAGATAGAGAAAGACAAATATTGCATCATCTGACTTCTAGGTAAGATTGAAAAAAGCTGAATTCATAGAAACAAAGTAGAATGGTGGTTGCCAGGGCCTGGGGGTGGGAGAAATGAGCAGATGTTGGTCAAAGGCTACAGACTTGCAGTTAGTTATAAGATGAATAAGTTCTGGGAATCTAATGCACAGCATAGTGACTATAATTAATAACACTGTGTTATATACTTAAAAGTTGGTAACAGAGGAGATCTTAAATATTCTCATCACACACACACACACACACACACACACACACACAAATGGCAATCATGTGAAGTGAGAGGTGTTAACTAACCTTATTGTTATAATCATTTTGCAATATATATGTGTGTCAAATCATCATGTTATACCCTTTAAACTTACACAATGTTATATGTCAATTATATCTTAATAAATCTGGAAAGGGGAATATTTTACCAAAAAATGATAGTAACCTGAATTTCAGAAAAACAAGAAGCTAGCATCATCACTGTAGAACTTATTTTGTTCATTCTAAGAATTTCCCAATAAGTGAGGACATCTACCACCTGCTGCCCCAGCATCCCTCCAAACCAAGGTGTTAATGAGTCATAACACCTTGCAGTAAATGCAAGTAAGTAAATTGGGCACCATGATTTGATTTCCAAGCAGCACTAAATGCATTTCTTTAGGAACCTACCTACCAAGCCAAATGAAGAACACATTTCCATAGTTAGGACTCAAAATATGAGCTTAATACTTGCCGGTCATTAAGGTTTGGTGACCACAGTCATCCTCACCCACCAGGCTTCTCTGTCAGTAATAAATGGCTCTCTCCAGCCCTTAAGTACACAGCAGAGAATTTGCACCTGTAAGGCATCTTAGAGAATATTTCTATATTTTGACCTAGATATGAGGAAAATGAAGCCTGTTTGCACCCACGGCTGACAAGCTGAGGTTTGAGGATTGAGGCAGGCCAGGCAGATGAGGGGAGATTTCCCTTAACCAGTGGATTTTCACTTCAGCATGCTGCCTCCAGGAATGAGATGCCCATGACAATTGTTCTTCCCTATTCGGCTCTTTATCTTTGATCTTTAATGTACGTTGTCTAGGTAGTTCGAAGATATTTTCATCAGTGAAAAAACCTTAGTATAAAATTGTATATCCAGGAGGTATCAACGATGTTGGGAGGAACCTACAAATGAAATGATGGAAAAAGTACACCAGGGCCTAACAAATGTTACAAAAATGAGAAAGAGTACCATTGATTTTTCTGCACTATTTATGCTTTTGAAATTTTGTACTGCGAGTATGGATTTCTTTTATAATTAGTAAAAAATAAAATAGCATTACAAACCCATCTCAAATCATTACGAAGATGTGACGGAAGGCTCTCATACTAAGATATATTGACACACGTGCATATATAGTATGCGACACAGATTTCCCACAGGGAACGCTTCTAACCACAGTCCTTTCCAGCTCAAAGTGCCTAAAAAGTTCATTATCAGCTATCAAAAAGCCTCCAGCCAGGCTGCAAGGACTTTTGTTCTCTCAGTTGCCAGGGAAAGAGAACTGTGGCCTTGAAGTCCAACTCTTATGGTTTGGTCTTGCATCCTTTGGGCAGCCAGATGACCACAGGACCTCTGCAGCCATTCGGAGCACACTCTGAATTAAGCTTTAGTTGATGATGACTAATCATCCTGTCTCAATTTAGACTAATAGCAGCAATTTCAGTAGCACTGCATGTAATTTATTTATAATCACCCTGTCTCAATTAAGCTAATAGCAGCAATTTTGGTTGCACTGCGTGTAACCAAGTATGTTTTGACAGGAAAATATATTGTTGGTGAAGGAGGAGTGGGGAGGAGGGGGAGGAGGCGGAGGAGTGGAAGGGACAAAGTGGAGAGAATTCTATAGGAGGCAAAGTTATAACATCACCTGCAATCTACATGCAGTCACTTTCCTAAATCTCAGAGTTTTGATGACTTGGGTGTTGATGTGCGTGGTCTTGCTTTTGTGGGGATATCAGAGAGCAGGTAACTGTATGGAAAAGTCTTCTGAGTATTCCAGACTGAGCTTGTCATGTCACCATTTCTTGATGTCCTGGCTGAGGGTAGACCTCAGAAATGCCACCCTTAGACTAGCAAGGAGAACAGGGGTTTTCAAGTCAGGCAGGCTGGGTGGGTTACTAACCCCAGTCACTAGGAGCTTGGCCTGAGGTTGGTCAGATCAATTCTCAGAGCCTCCGTTTCTTCATCAGTAAAGTGAGACTGTTAGCCCCAGTACTCTCATGGTATTGGGTAGGTTAGATTAGGTAAGGTAGGCAGGGCACCAAGTAAAATTCTGAACACAAAGGAGACAATCAAAAAATGACACATCTGTGCAAAATGGTGAGAAATTCAAGAGCTGAGAAGTCAGATTCAGAACATAAAAAGGATAGAGTCTGGAAAGCATCACTGAGCCCCATCACCCATTGTTGGGACTCCTAAGCAGCATCTGTACAATTCTTTCTTTCTATTTATATTCCATCTATGTCAACAGTGAGAGGCTTTTTGTATTCCATCAGTTCCACACCAACTGGAGAAAGGATGGTACACAGGAGGCAAGTGGCTCGAAGTGGTTTAGTAACTGCCATCGCCATCCTGCAGACCCTGCCCAGAGATCTGTAAACCAACAGACCAGGGCAGCACCAATGACAGCCCTGCCCCTTGCCCACTCTCTGTTGCTGGCCATGCCCACCTCCAATAAAGCCACCAAGTCTGTTTGGGAAAGGATTCAGATACCTGGTTGCCCAAGCCAATAACCTAAGAGTCATTCTTTCACTTCTCTCCTCCTCTCTTCCTTGATATCCAATAACCAATCTTAGTCCATTTGTCCTTCCAAATATCTTAAGTCTATCCTTTTTACTTTATTCTCACTGCTGTCCCTCAGTTCAGGATCCCATTGCTTCTTGCCTGGGCTAACTTAACTGCTTTCCAAGTGGACTTTCTTTGTGTTCTTTCCATGCCTCTCCACTCATACAGCCCAAGTAGATTTGCAAAGTGCAAATCTGGTGCTGTCACTCTCTTTAAAAACTCTCAATGGCTTCTCATCAGTTTAAAGGTAAAGCCCAAAATTTTTGACACAGTCACAAGGCTTTATTCGATCTGGCTCTGCCTACATTTCCAACTCTGTGTTGAACTACAATGGTAGTTCTGCATAGTAGGTCCCAAATTTGTCTCAGTTGGTCTTGTTTTTATTCTTTAAACCCATCAGGCTTTTGCCACATCAAGGCCTTCATACATGCTGTTCCCTCTTATCGGAATGCCCTTCCCTATTCTTCTAGACCAATAAGCTACTCCTTGGCCTTTCCATCTGGTTAAACTGCATTTTATAGACCCTCCTTGCTTTTTTCAAAGTTTATTGATTTTCCTCTACAATACACTTTCTCAACAACCTGAGTGTTTCTCCTTTCAGATGATCATTATACTTCATACCATTAAACTCAGGACTCTGTCTTATTACTAGATTTTTAGTGGATGGCATACTCAGCATATTTCTGGGTGGTAGCTATTAAAAATTATGTAAAAAAAATTACCATGTGCCTTTTCAAAGTCATATTAGATCATTGCCTTACAAGTTCATTGTATGTTCAAGATGCATGTATAGTTGTCTGATGTGCAATTCACTACTTAGTAAGGCCCTGATTCTTCAAGGTTGGATGCTGCTTTACAGAAGATGGGCAAGTAGCAAAATACTTATTTTGTGATCAAGTTGCAAATGATTTCTGTCCAGTAGATAAAAACACTCATAGTTATGGCTTTCTTGCCTTTAAGGACATTAATCACTTATCTTTCTGATTTTGCTCCAGCACTCGATTTTTCAATGACCATCCATATTTTAGTCTCTTATAGCTTCCTTTGCACCAACATCATCATCTTGCTGTTTCCCTCACTACTGAGCTAATGGACTTTTGACAGATGTTGACTATGTACCTGTATGATAGTTGTTTTCAGCTTTTTGAAAATTATGTTTTGACAGAGCAACTCAACTTAGTAGGAAGGCCACAAGTCTTTGATGACTCAATTGGCCGACATCTTTAGAACAGACTCTGATGGGACCTTCAGGTGGAGAATTTTAATTGGGAGAAAGGAAGTGCTAGAAACAGAGCCCTTCACGGGGGGAAGAGCAAGACTCTTTCTGGAGAGAAGAGAAACTGCATACCCACATTTGAAAGACTGAAAAACAGTTTGAGAGCTTTAGACAGTAGAAGAAATAAACACAGACCACATGGTCATGCTGATATTTTCTCCACCAGAAAGTGTCCCCTAGTGTGGATCTTCAGCCGAGACACTGGTGCAGTTGTCAGCAGAACTGGCATAGGGAGCTCCGGGGTTAGGGTCTGTGTGGCCGAGGCTGCTGATGCTCCCCGAGATCTGTGTCTCATTCCTCTTTCAGAGAACATTGCTAATTCACGTTTCTCAGTCTTCTTTGAAGCTCATAGTGGCCATATGACTGGGCTGCAGTCAATGAGAGTTGAGTGAAGGATGTGAGTCACCTCCAGATATAGCCCACAGAAACCTCCTGGGAGCAATTCGCTCTCTTTTCCCATGTACCAGCAGAAGGAAAAGGGCTCTGAGGATTTGGAGGAAGGTGTGGCCCTGAAATGGAAGGGGCAAGACTGTGTGGAGCAACCTTCCTACTGACTTACACTGGAAATACACCTTCCGTGCGGTAAGCCATGGAGATTTGGGGATTGTCTGATCAGTGGTTAGCCTACCTTAGTTGTTAGAAGGCTCGCCTCACACCTTCCTCTTTCCAGAAGTCCTCCCTAATCATTCCAGTCCTCAGTGACCTTGCAACTCAGAGTACATGCCATGTGACTCATTAAACAACACGACCTGGTGTTTAATCATGTACTTTTTTGGTGTTATGAGGTAAACTAAATATTACCTAAACTGGGTTCCCTGGAACACTATCATTTTAGATAACATTGCTAGGTATTCCATTAAAAAGGGGTTCCATGAGTGAAAAAAAAAAGTTTGAGAAATATTAGGTTGAGTGAGTTTCATGTTTACAGGACTTTCCAAAGTCCTTAATGAGATCACAGGACTTGCATATGCTTAAAATGGAGCTCTAGCATATAGTGTCTCTCCCATTGATCATGAGATTTTTTTTCATAGATTATAGTTTGGAAAACATGCATATGACCATTTTGTGTGTGTGTGTGTGTGTGTGTGTGTGTGTTATACCTTTACAAGTCATGAGGAAGTGGATTTATTTTTCTCTGATACTCTGTGTTCAAAGTATGAAGCACAGCACACACAGTTCTGTGACATCAGTGTCAAAACGCAGCCTGCGGAAGAGGCCCGTGGAAGTGAAGTCTTCAGGGAGGCCAACCTATGAGCTGGGCCTTGGAAAACAAGTAAAGGTTTGCCAGTAAGGCAAGAGCCGGTGACAGGATAAGGAAAGGATCCCAGGTGAAGGTGACACACGGACAGGACCACAGGCACTGGGAACAGTCAGAGAAAGAGTCTGTTCGAGACTGGAAATCAAACCACTTGGGTTCTGTCTACCAAGCTTAGAGCTGTGTCCCCCCACCTCTGGCGCCCCTTTGAGAAGAGCAGACACCCCTTCTCCCGCGAGGCCTCAGCTGGAGGCCCCTGGACGGCAGAGGTCATGTCTTATTAATCACTTCAGCCCTCTTTCCTCTCCATAGTCTGGGGAGTGGCTCACATACATGTGAGGCCACACCGCCCTCTCTGTCTGAGATCTCTCTGACATTAGAAAGCACAACCTCCCCAGGACGGTTGGTGATAATACCGAAATTTCAAAAATGCAGGGAAAGCATTTCGCACAGTGCCGGCATACAATCCATGCTCAGGAACTGTTTGCTATGAATATCAGTCGCTCAGCAAATGCTCGAGGAAGGAAGAAAGGGGAGACACGGGCGACAAAGGACATGCACGGAGTGGAGTGCAGCTCTCTTATTTCACTTTGCCACTTGGCTAACGCAGACCGGCAGATGCCCTTTACCCTCCGGGGCAGGAACAGTCCTTCCTTGGCCACATTCCTCGGAGTGGCCGTTTTGGAGGCCTTGAAGTGAGATATTGGGTCAAACGTCAGTGCACACTGCCAAGGGCAGGGGAGCGTGCCGCAAGCCCAGGACAGCGCGGAACAGAGGGTACTTTGGGGAAGAACACCCGCCACTCCTCACGCCAGGCAGCCAGTGCCTGTGGGGCCTGAGGGGGTGTGCACAGGCTCTCTGGAGTGTTTGCTCTGTCCTTGGCCCATCGGTTCCCAAGAGCTGATGAAAAGCCACAAGAGGGAACAGAGAGAGCCTGGCTTCCTCATGGGGAGGACGGTGTGCCAGACAAACTGTTTCTTTTTATGATAAAATTCATCCCAGTGAGAGGTCAGGGAAACAAAGATGGGGGCTGAGTCTGTAAGCAGAAACGAATTCCAGAGAATTCTAAGACCAGCTTATGGAACTGAGCAGACACAAGGAAAAAGGGGGGCAAATGTCCATGTCTGTGACTTCTTCCCTCTTCCCTCTTCCCTGGCCACACTCGTTCCCCTAAGTGAGAGGTGAGTGTGGCCCGCAGGAGGGCCAGGGTCAGGGCAGGAGGCCTGGAGGCCGATAAGAGGAGACACAGCCTGATGGGCTGATTCCACGGACTGGCCAAGGTGCCCCAACAGCTCTTCCAGAGGAACAATATCTTTGCAGATGCTTTGCTCCCAAGGCCTGTGGCCAGTGACCTGTCAAAGGGATCTAGAGCCTCTCCTGGCACAGGTCTGCCACTCCTGGGAGCCACAGGAGAAGCCTGCACCGTCCCCAGGAAGGTGAATGGGATCAAAATCCTCCAGTTACTTGGGGGGTGGGGGAGGGTGTTTAAGTATATATATCAGGAGACTGACACAATTTCTATCCCTAGACTAAATAGTTTCACAAGTAAGAATCAAGAGAGCTATGGAGAGCCTACATCAAGATACACAGGCAAGAAAATTATTTTCATAAGGAAAGACTAGAAACTTCCTAAATGTTTGCCATTGGGGGGTGCTTAGCAAGTTATGGCAATGCATAAAAATTACTTACATAATAATGTTATGATATATAATTTAATAATACATATTAATTTCTACATAATAGTAAGAGATGGGGAGAGAAATGTGGAGAAGAGAAAGGGGGCACACCAAAATTAACACGGATTATTTCAGGACAGTGTGACAATAGGAAATTGTTTTTTTCAATTTTGCCGTGTGTGTGTCAGGAGGGAATTTGCCTCTGTTTCTAAACTAGTTTCTCATCTTTGGCACCTTGAGCACTGGATTAGGAATCTTAAAACCCAAAGCTTAGTATGGGACCCTAGAAAAGTCATTTACTCTCACTGGGCCTCCGTGTAGCTATCTGTAAAATGGGAACATCTGCTTTGCTTCCTGCAAAGAGCTTTGTAAAGAGCAAATTCACAATTTACTCAACTGCAAACATCCACGGCGATATAAGAAAACTGGTGAAATGCAGACCCTCTCACTGAGTTACACTAAACCACTGCTATGAAACAGATCCCAAGTCATTTGAAGATTAAGGAGACATTTGCCTGGGCAGAGTGTAAGGGACAGCCAATGCGATGGTGGCACTTTTCACCTATGAAGGCTGTCAGAACTGGCCCTCACCCGGAGTCCAGCCTGAGCTGGAACTTTCTACCATACAAAAAATGATGATAAAGTCCCCCTACCCTGGGTCTTTTCTCAGAAACCAGTAAAGGACCTGCTCTCCCCTGCCCACAGGACACAGGATGCAGTCCAACTTCTTTGTCTAGTACATTAGATCTTTTAAAATCTGACCCTCACACCTCATGTACCAGCCAGCCATTCCGAAATATTCCAGATAATTTCAGGACTCTGAGCCTTCACATATACTGTTCCCTCAGCACCTTCTACTCAGTTTTTAGGACCCAGGTCCAATGTCACCTCTCCTCACTGCCCTGCTGTACCCGGCAGAGTTGTTACCTGTTACTGTTTCCCAAACACCTGAACTGACCCTCTTTAATTGTATGAAGTCAGAAAGATGACGTACACATGTGCAAACACACACTTAAATGCATTCGTTATACATAAACAATAGTTTCTGGAGGGCGATCCATTTTTGCTCCAATAATCATAATGACCACGGTAAGGACGATGGAGATGATGTAAGATGGCACCCTACTAACGTCTGTAGTACAAGCAAGCGAAGGAAGACACCGTTGGGGATCGGGGAGGGGAGGAGGGGAGGGGAGGCGTGGGCTGAAAGGATCCCATCAGAAGGACTCACGGGGTGGTCTGCATCCAGTTCCGCTCCGTAGCTGAGGATCTGGTTGGCAAATCTGTCGAGCTCTTGAATGCTTCTGGGGAACCAGGGCACTGAAACACAGAGAGGGCCGCATCCTGAGCGGAAAGTCAGCAGGACACGGCCGAAGGCCTCACCACGGTCAGAAGCGCGGGATCAGCCCCAATTAGACAAACTAATATAACCCCCAAATTACTATAATTCCAACGTTGGCTCCCATTTTGCTTGGAAACAAATTTTTTTAAATTTCAGCCTTGTTGAAGTGTAACTGGCAAATAAAACTGTAAGACATTTACACCTTTGTGATTTGACATAGGTATACATTGGGAAAGCATTTCCTCCATCTAGTTAATTAACATATCTATCAATGACACATATTTACCTTTGGGGGTTAGTAAAAACATTTAAGCTTTACGCTCTTAGCAAATTTCGATTACATAATACCATGTTACCAACTACAACCACTATGTTTTACATCAGGTCCTCAGAAATATACCCTTTTACCTTCCAGCTTTTACCAACCTCTCCCTATTGCCCCCAGCCCCCAGCCCCTGGCAATCACTTACCTGCTGTTTATTTCTATGAGTTTTGTGCCCATTTTTTAAGGTTCCGTACATAAGAGATCCTATGCATTATTTATGTTTCTCTGACTTATTTCACTTAGCACCTTGGAAAAATAATTTTAAAATAAATTCTCAAACATATTCTCTTTCCTGGAGATTTTCTCTGAATTTTCTCAAAATTTGCCTCCCTCCTACCTATCATAGTAGAGTGGAGTGGTTTTTGATAGTTTTCTTTGGTAGCAGAGTATTGCCTGTAACCCCAGAATATAAATTGGATAAAATCAGAGCTGTTCTGTCTTAAGTAAGGGACCCAATCTCATGACCCCATCTTCCTATCACATGCTTCCCTCTTAAAGGCTCCCAGGCACCCTGGCAGAGTCTCTGATGCCAAAACAAATGTGAAAGTCATTGGTGAAACAGAATGGAGTCAGGCAGTCCAGGGTCTGACAGCGCCTCGTAGTACCTTAAAAATCTGCAGGCTTGTTTTTGGAGCCACCTAGTGGGGGAGTAGATGAGGTCTGGGCTGTGTGGTCTACAGGGAAGAAGACACACTGGGGGTGGAATTGTCCCAGGAATAAACAGAGATAGGACTTTTGGACTGTAAGGTCATGAGGGAAGGAACCAGGAGTGCACTGTAGTTCAAGTGCATGGAGGAGCGGGGGAGAGAGCAAGGAAGGAAGGGAAGAGGAAAGAAAGGAAAGGAGGGATGGAGGGGGGAGGAAGGAAGGAAGGAAGGAAGGAAGGAAGGAAGGAAGGAAGGAAGGAAGGAAGGAAGGAAGCCTTGTTGTGCTAACCTGTGAGGTATTCACAACAGTAACTGTCATCCACAGAGCATCAACTCTGATCCATGCTGTTTCTGAAATATCTTCAAAAGAAGGCATAATAACCCCTATTGTACAGTATGCACAGCCCTGAAAGTCTAAATGACTAGTTGAAGACCACACAGGAAGTAAGAGAGAAAAACAGAGCCAAAGACGACATGGGAGGCAGGGAGAGCTGTAGAGGGAGGCCCAGGCATCCAGTGCTTCCCCTGAAATGAGGTTCAGAGGAAAAGACGCTGAACTTGTAGTCAGTAAGGTCTGGCTTGGAAGCCAGGCTCCATATACCTACTTTTTCTTTCTGTGTCTCAGTCCTAACTGCAAAAATGGCAATAATAGCAACAATAGGAAGAATAGCAAACGTTTTTGGTTCGATATCTCTTTTAATCTGAGTATTGCAGTGGGGAGTCAATAAGAATGTAGGCAAAGGGCCGGCCCAGTGTCTAGCCCATAAAAAATAGCTTTTCATCTCTTGCACCTTCTTTCCCATTCTGGCCCAGCTCAGGTCAGCTGGGAAAGGACACGCACGCCATCTTGCGGTCACCTTGGGGAAATGCCACCCATGATCTCTATACAGAAGCTTTAGGCAAGAACTCCACCAAAAACAAGACGCTTAGTTCAACAGCATTAAGAAAGGTCCATTTAGAATCTTGTTTCCATAGATGCGAGATGCAAAGCTTTCTGCTGCCTATGTTAGCGATAAAAACTTGCACTGAGTGCTGTTCTAAATATTTAACCTGTGAGGTGAGTACTATTGGTCTCCCCACCGTACAAATGAGGAAACTGAGGTACAGAGAGGTTAGGTGGTGAACCCAAATACCTAACTGCTAGAAAACAGAGGAGTCAGGATTCAAACTCAGGCCTGGATGACTCTGTGATTTCCGTCCTGACCATGAATCCATCCTGCCACTTTGGGAAGTTAGGTGGAGGGCATTGATGGCTGGGCTCAGGAGCCTGACTGCCTGATTGTCCTTGCAGTTTCCCGCCTGGAGGTTTCTAGGCCCCTACAGCCCAGCCCACTGCTCAAGGTTGGCCCTCTGTGGTAACAGGAACAGGAACAGACACCGCAGCAATGTTCCAGCTAAGGCTTATGTAACACTCGTTTGTGCCAGGCACTGTCCTAGACACGTTACATATACCACCTCACCCAATCTGCATCACAACTCCAAGAGGTGGGTGTTATTATTGACCCCATTTTACAGTGGAGGACATGGAGGAACAGGGAGGATAAGTCTCTTCGTAGACCTTCTGGGTCCCAACAGCTGGACTTTGGAGTCTGGGGTGACTCAGTGCTGTGCGCTGCTCACCCAGCATGGCGCCTGGCTTCCCGCTTTGTCTCTGAACTTTTCTCCAGGCTTTCCTTTCTCCTTGAGTCCACTGCTTCTCCTTGCACAATGGACCTCTGTTATTGGCATTGAAAACGGGGTCTATCCCTTACCCAGGTTTGGAAGGACTTGAGAAAGGACATCCTACTGTAGCCAGCCAGGGCTCAGCACCCCCTCTGAGACCATTCCCGCCCCCCAGAATGCTGCCGCCTCATCACCTCGCTTCCAAGGCACCCCTTTCCCACGCCATTGCTGTCTCTCTTGCCTGGGAGTCATCCATAGCTCCGGCAGTCACAGTTGCCCTCAGAGACAGCCCTGCCTTGCTCCCCCACTTTCTGACTCATCGAAGTAGATTCTACAAACAGGTATTCAGCGTCTACTATCAGGCACTAGACACAGAAGGGGTCTTCACTCCTGTGGTGCTTCCATTCTAGTGGGGATGGGTGACAAGAAAGAAACTATACATAAATTTAAATAGATACTAATGCCAGGAAGTTTCTGAACTAAGGAGATGGAGAGAGAGGGAGACACTAGTTCATATGTCATCCCGTGGCCCCAGACCCCAGAACGAGGATCTGGGCAACTTGATGCTGTCTTGCCATTACTCAAGGGGGTCTGGCTGGCTCCCTGTTTGTCTTCGGGAAAGTAGTTCTACAATCACCAAGGGCCGCAGCAACAGAGCCAGACAGCTTAGGCTGGGATGGGGTCACTGTACTTACTATCTGTGCCACCCAGAACAAGTTATTAAACCTTTGTGTGCCTCAGTCTCCCTATCTGTAAAATGGGGACTAATAATAGCCCTATAAAGCACTACTTTATAGGAACAGTATGAAGTTGAACGAGTTAATATACAGGAGTCACTGAGCACAGTACTGGCGCAGAGTAAATACTATTATTGTCCACCTGCGCCCTCCAGAAAATGTTTAACTCTGCCCTTAGTTCAGCAAAGCACAGAGAGCAGAGTCGAAAGTCTTCCAGCAGGACTAGAAAGTCAGCCACTTATTGTGTTGTGTAACTGAGCAAATATTTTATCCCTCAGAGTCTTAGTTTTCATTCCACCGTATGGATTAGAACCATCATTCTCTATTATTGCATGAATTAAAAACGACAGCCATTGTGACACAATGAGGGGTTCACAGTAAGTGCTTATGTGTATTAATTATTAGGGTGACAGGGATTTTAATGATGGTGATAACAAGGAAGAAAAAGGAGGAAGAGGAAGAAGAGGAGGAGGGGGAAAGGAAGGAGGGAGAGGAGGAGGAGGAAGACGACAAAAAGGGAAAGTGGAGTCAGAAGCCCATTGTCAGTCAAGCTCCAGCAGTAATAGGCTTTCTAATCGTGGACCTCAGTTTCCCCATCTATAAAATGTGTCGCTTGTGGGTGGAATCCCTTTCGGGGTTTCATATTTTGAGCCCCACAGAATGCCGGTGCGGGGCTGAGGCTGGTCAGAGGGGACGTGAAGAGACACTTTCGGGAATCACTGGAAGCATAGCCACTGTGTGTCTTCGGCTCCCCAAATGCGCGGCACCTCCCATTTCCCTTTCTCCTCTCACGAGAGAACAAGGTTCCACTCCGCAGACAGAAGCCTGTTCCCGCCTGGATTCCGAGCCGCGCGCCGCCGGCCCCGCACTGAACGCCAGGGGGCAGCAGAACCTGCGTGCTTTCAGCCCGGGCTGACGTTTTCTCCCTCCTCCAAAGGGAGAACATTAGTCCGACCACCGGGCTCAGTTCAGACTTCGCTGTCAAAAAGAAAGACTAATAAGAATTAAAACTCACTCTCAAAGAATTCAAGGTTTGGCCAAGAGAAGGCAAAGGCAGAAGCCGCCCACCAGTCCCCAAGCCCTTGTCACAGAGACTGTGAGGGACCCCCAGGCGGCGCCACGAGGCTGCGGGGCGCTCACCCCCATCCACGGCCTCCGGTATCTTCAGGGCCTTGTCCCCACCCAGAAGTGGCCCGGAACACAGCCACGTTGGAGAAGTGGCAAGGCTTGTGGCTAATCATGTAGACGTCAGAGCCAAACTGTCTGGGTCCAAACCTGGCCTTTGCTACTTCCAAACTTTGGGACTTCGGGCAAAGTCCTCCAGTGTCCCGTTGGTAAAATGACTAGAGTAAATGCATGTACTTCAGAGTACGTGAGGATTAAATGAGCTAATGCACGGATAGTGCTCAGAACCGCAGCGGCACATAGCAAGTGCTTTATAAGTAATTGGTTTTATTATTATCACTGTAGAAGGCCAAGTGACGAGGGGTGATAAGCCTGGTACAGTCTCTCTCCGGGCAGCAGCCCAATCCTACCTTTCAATCTGTTTGCCTGTCCCCTCCCCAGATCCCACA